>NW_027465489.1:12500-25487 GCF_043290135.1 Rhipicephalus microplus | reverse complement strand
GAGAACCGAGTGATCCACCGCTTAGAGTCGTGAAAAAGTGTTTGTTCAATTCCGTACAGTCAAAACCAAACGTTTCTGGCACTCGGCCAAACAGTGGCCAAGAAGGGCGCTTTTCAGCGCACGCTTGGACTCCAAAACTCTGCCGCGCCTTTTTTCGGCTGCCGCAAATCGAGCAAACGGTGTGTTTCGGACGGCGTTTCGCTTTCGCTACTTGCGAGTGCTTTCGTGGTCCACCCCTCTATAAATACTCGGGAGGCGTCGAAGCCGGTTCTCCAAGCCGGACCCGTAGGTATCGTTGTGTGCTCGCTCTCATTGGCCCGCCTAACCAGAAAATGCCTGCGGTACACCCATTTGGATAAGAGTGCACGCAGATGCGGGCCTCGACGGCTACACATTTCCTCGGGCCGGCCGCCTCCCGGCCTCCGTGGAGCGCGGGATGCACGGTCCCATCGACAAGCCTCTCCCGTTTTTACCGTGGCGTCGCGGTTCACCACGGCAGGCGGGTCGGTCTCCTCCGCATAAAAAGGGGGACCCCCGCTTTTTGTTCCACGAAATCGCACAAGCTTTTTTTCGCATCCACGGTTTGCCACCGCACACCAAAATGCCGATCCGGCTGCCTACTTTAGCCAACAGGTGGAGCCAGGCGCGCCGTACTTGCGCGGCACTTCCCACGTCCACCGAAGTCGGTGCCAAGGACCACTTTCGGCGCCGGAGCCGCGTACGAGCCTACTCGAGGCGGAAGAACGAAGCCAGCAAGGGCCTGGCCGCAAGTGCGTTCAATTGTCGGGACGTCCAAGTCCCTCGTTCTTCCGTGCTTCCTCTTTCGGCAAGTCGTTGCGGCACCTTCCCAAAGCGCGCAGACCCGCTAATCGCGACGAGCGCGACGTGGCCGTGCCGCCTTTCCCTCGGCAGCAAGCAAAACGCCTGGCAACGTCGACGCTCCCCTAACCCGCGATCTCGCACCGTGTTTCGTGTGGCGAATTCAAAAAGCCGGCCGGCGCTGCTGCAACCATTACGGTCGGTACGCATACGCCGCGGAGGGCGGGACGGTCATCGGAGCGTGCGGTTCCTCCATCGAGTACTGCGCACCTCGGCCGTCGCATCGCCGTGCCATGACCGGCCGCGCGTCAACGCGAACCGGTGCCAGCGAGATCCCTCGCCTGCAAGAACCGACCGGCAGCCTCCGTCACCCGAGGACGCGGAGGGCGCTTGCCGCGGACGGCGGGACGGTATGCACTGGTGCACAGCGGACCCGTCACATCGCCAGTTCCTTGACCGACCGCCGACGCTTGTGCCGTTCCTCTCGTACTTGGCAGTCGCCGCGCGATTGTCGGGTCTCGTTCTTGCACGCTCGAACGGTCCGGGAGGGCACTCGGCTGGCGTTTCGGGAACGCGCAGCCTCGCCTTCTACCGACGTAACCACGACTCGCCGTTCGCGCTCCGCCGCTCCTGTTTACAGTACTAGGCGGTCCCGCAGCGGTCGGGTCGCGCATTTCGAGCGCTTCGAGCCACGGTGCAGTGGCGGGTCGAAAGCCGACCTATGAGTGCGTTGCGCCGTTTGTACCCGCGTCCGCCACCTGGCCGACCGTCCAAGGTCGCGGTGTTGGCGTCCGCTGGGCGCAACAATTTGTCACGGGGTGCCGCTCCACATTCAGGCAGCCCCGTGGGGAAAAGCCGACCCCGCGTCCAAACGGGGTCAGCGGCAGAAAGTGTCGGGCGCAGACGCAGCTGAGGCGCTCACCCTTCACAATCCGTTAATGATCCTTCCGCAGGTTCACCTACGGAAACCTTGTTACGACTTTTACTTCCTCTAAATGATCAAGTTTGGTCATCTTTCCAACAGACCGGCGCAACCGAAAGGCCGCGCCGGACATCGGTCCGAAGACCTCACTAAATCATTCAATCGGTAGTAGCGACGGGCGGTGTGTACAAAGGGCAGGGACGTAATCAACGCGAGCTTATGACTCGCGCTTACTGGGAATTCCTCGTTCAAGGGGAACAATTGCAAGCCCCTATCCCAATCACGAAAGAAGTTCCACGGGTTACCCAGTCTTTTCAGACAGGGATAAAGACACGCTGCTTCCTTCAGTGTAGCGCGCGTGCGGCCCCGGACATCTAAGGGCATCACAGACCTGTTATTGCTCTGTTTCGTGCGGCTAGGAGCCGCTTGTCCCTCTAAGAAGGTTGTAAGGTGCTGGGAACCCCGCACCTATTTAATAGGCTAGAGTCTCGTTCGTTATCGGAATTAACCAGACAAATCGCTCCACCAACTAAGAACGGCCATGCACCACCATCCACCGAATCAAGAAAGAGCTCTCAATCTGTCAATCCTCCCAGTGTCCGGGCCGGGTAAGTTTTCCCGTGTTGAGTCAAATTAAGCCGCAGGCTCCACTCCTGGTGGTGCCCTTCCGTCAATTCCTTTAAGTTTCAGCTTTGCAACCATACTTCCCCCGGAACCCAAATACTTTGGTTTCCCGGAAGCTGCCCGCCGAGTCATTTGAGTAACTCAGGCGGATCGCTGGTTGGCATCGTTTATGGTCAGAACTAGGGCGGTATCTGATCGCCTTCGAACCTCTGACTTTCGTTCTTGATCAATGAAAACATTCTTGGCAAATGCTTTCGCAGTAGTTCGTCTTGCGACGGTCCAAGAATTTCACCTCTAGCGCCGCAATACGAATGCCCCCGTCCGTCCCTCTTAATCATTACCTCGTATTCCAAAAACCAACAGAACAGAAACGAGGTCTTGTTCTATTATTCCATGCAAGTTTATTCAGGCGACTCGCCTGCGTTGAGCACTCTAATTTTTTCAAAGTAAAAGCACCGGCCATCTCGAGGCACACAATGAAGTGCACCAAGAAAGAACCGGCATGATGTTCAGTCCGAGCCGTCGCATCGGGTAGATGCACTACTCGTCTGGAACTGAGATCCAACTACGAGCTTTTTAACCGCAGCAGCTTTAGTATACGCTATTGGAGCTGGAATTACCGCGGCTGCTGGCACCAGACTTGCCCTCCAATTGATCCTCGTTAAAGGATTTAGAGTGTACTCATTTCAATTACGGGGCCTCAAAAGAGTCCCGTATTGTTATTTTTCGTCACTACCTCCCCGTGCCGGGAGTGGGTAATTTGCGCGCCTGCTGCCTTCCTTGGATGTGGTAGCCGTTTCTCAGGCTCCCTCTCCGGAATCGAACCCTGATTCTCCGTTACCCGTAACAACCATGGTAAGCAAGTAACCTACCATCGAAAGTTGATAAGGCAGACACTTGAAAGAAACGTCGCCGGCTCGTGGCCATGCGATCAGCACAAAGTTATCCAGAGTCACCACACAATACGGGCCGAAACCCGATCGATCTTGGTCTAATAAAAGCACCCGTTACCCAAAGGGCTCCAGGCTCACTGCATGTATTAGCTCTAGAATTGCCACAGTTATCCAAGTAGGAAGAAACGATCTAAGGAACCATAACTGATTTAATGAGCCATTCGCGGTTTCGCCTTATTTCGGCATGTACTTAGACATGCATGGCTTAATCTTTGAGACAAGCATATGATTACTGGCAGGATCAACCAGGTAATCGTTCGACTGCGCGTCCGTCCTCGCCTTCGGCGGGCCGGACGCAGTCTGTGTGCGGCGGAGGCCACCTTCAGGCGCCCCAACACGCTTATTTTGCACTCCGAGATGACGGCGTTCGAGCTCGCTACGGCACAACCTTCCCGAAAGACGAGTGGGAGCCGTGCGGCAAGAAGCACGTTCATGCTCGCTCTTTTTCGTTGCATCGACTCGGTCGCGCCGTGCGGGTTGCCCAAGCCCGCTGCACTGTCGGTGGACCGGCCGGAACTAGCAACGGAGCCGAGACTGCAAAGCCGCCAGACGACGGGTCACGCCCGCGTCTTCGGCGCTTTCGCATCTGAATCGCCCGAGGACGACACGGAACACACCTCGATATCGTGGTAAAACGGCACCGTCCGACAACCAGCCCCTAACGCATCAAGCGGATGAGGCTGCAGACGACTGCCGTGGATTCCCCTGGAGCAGACCCGAGGACACGCTTGACGAGGCCGAAGCCCGCCGCATATCAGACACCCGGTCGCTTTCGCGTACGCCGCTCACGAGAACCCCCACATAATAGCAGCGATAAGTACCCAGACCTCCTTGGGCACTAATACGAGCGTACTCGAGAAAATTTCACCGCGGGTGTGCCCCGAAACGTGTGGCACGTTGAGCGTGCCACAAGTCTACGTCGCTCTCAAACCGGCCGAGGTCGTAGAATTTGCGACCCTACTCACGAAATTCCCACCGAGGATACGGCCGCAAACGTACCGCACCTTGGGTAGGCCACGAGTTTGTGCAACACTACGCTGACGGCACAGCACCGAGGTCGTGCGCGCACGCACGGGAAAATTCCGCCGCGGTTTCTGCCGAAAACGTGAGGCACCACGACTCTCCGCAAGTTCGCGTCGACTGCGAAAGACCGAAGTCGTGAACGACGTGTCCGCTACTCGCCGCCGACACGCTGGACACCAAACGTACAACGACTCGACGGCGTCGTAGAGGCCCACGACGCGGTTTTCCTTAACGACGTCTCGGCGTGGCACCGACAGGTTAGAACGGCCGACCAACGTTCCCTGTCCGCCGTTCGGCTCAGTCGAAGGGCTCGGCGACTTCGGCAACGCTGCGAAGCCGCACGGTGACGCACGCCATGTCCCCATTTTTTTTTTTTTTTCTTTCTGCGTCTGCCGGGGTGCCCCTATAATAGCAGCGATAAGCACCCAGACCGCCGTGGGTCGCTCGCCCCGGCTGACGTGGTTTTTCGTACTCCTGCGGCGGTCGCCGTCAAGCACGTCCAAATACGCTACTTTCGTGGGCGCATTCACGCTCTTTCGCTTCGCCGGAGTGCCAGCACTCACTCTGCCAAAAACGGCGAACATCCGAGCGGCGGTTCCCACTTTTGCGTCGGCGTCGCAAACCCCGCCCCGGCAGACGAGGTTTGCCGTACTCGTGCGACGGTGGCCGGCGGGCACGTCGAAAGACGCCGATATCGTGCGCGAATTGGCGCACCTTGGCTTCACCGGAGTGCCGCCACTGACTCCTCCAAAAACGGCGAAGATCCGAGCGGCGCTTCCCACTTTCGCATCGGCGTCCCGAACTCCGCCCCGGCTGACGCGGTTTACCGTACTCGTGCGACGGTCGCCGGCGAGCACGTGGAAAGACGCCGATATCGTGCCCGAATCGGCTCCGTTCGGCTTCGCCGGAGTGCCAGCACTGGCTCGGCGAAAGACGACGAACATCCGAGCGACGGTTCTCACTATTGCGTACGCGTCGCAAACCCCGCCCCGGCAGACGCACTTTGCCGTACTCGTGCGACGGTCGCCGGCGAGCACGTAGAAAGACGCCGATATCGTGCCGGAATCGGCCCCGTTTGGCTTCGCCGGAGTGCCAGCACTCACTCGGCCACAAACGGCGAACATCCGAGCGGCGGTTCCCACTTAGCCGTCGGCGTCCCGAACTCCGCCCCGGCAGACGCGGTTGCCGAGCTCGTGCGACTAGCGACCGCGAAGCCGTCTCGCGACGCCGCTTTCGTGCGCGGCTCCCACTGCGACCTGGGTCACCCGAGGTCGACGAGCAAGAAAGAATGTCGAAAAAAATTTTTTTTTTTTTTGCGTCTGCCGGGGTGCCCCTATAATAGCAGCGATAAGCACCCAGACCGCCATGGGTCGCTCGCCCCGGCTGACGTGGTTTTTCGTTTTCCTGCGGTGGTCGTCGTCAAGCACGTCCAAACACGCCACTTTCGTGGGCGCATTCGCGCTCTTTCGCTTCGCCGGAGTGCCAGCACTCACTCTGCCAAAAACGGCGAACATCCTAGTGGCGGTTCCCACTTTTGCGTCGGCGTCGCCAACCCCGCCCCGGCATACGCGGTTTGCCGTACTCGTGCGGCGGTGGCCGGCGGGCACGTCGAAAGACACCGATATCGTGCGCGAGTCGATGCTTCTTGGTCTCGCAGGAGGGCCGCCACTCACTCCTGCAAAAACGGCGAAGATCCGAGCGGCGCTTCCCACTTTTTCGTCGGCATCGCAAACCTCGCCCCGGCAGACGCGCTTTGCCGTACTCGTGCGACGGTCGCCGGCGAGCACGTCGAAATACGCCGATATCGTGCCCGAATCGGCCCCGTTTCGCTTCGCCGGAGTGCCAGCACTCACTCGGCCAAAAACGGCGAACATCCGAGCAGCGGTACCCACTTAGCCGTCGGCATCCCGAACTCCGCGCCGGCTGACGCGGTTGCCGAGCTCGTGCGACTAGCGACCGCGAACGCGTCTCGCGACGCCGCTTTCGTGCGCGGCTCCCATTGCGACCTGGGTTACCCGAGCTCGACCAGCAAAAAAGAAGGTCGAAAAAAAATTTTTTTTTTCTGCGTCTGCCGGGGTGCCCCTATAATAGCAGCGATAAGCACCCAGACCGCCGTGGGTCGCTCGCCCCGGCTGACGTGGTTTTTCGTACTCCTGCAGCGGTCGCCGTCAAGCACGTCCAAATACGCCACTTTCGTGGGCGCTTTCGCGCTCTTTCGCGTCGCCGGTGTGCCAGCACTCACTCTGCCAAAAACGGCGAACATCCTAGTGGCGGTTCCCACTTTTGCGTCGGCGTCGCCAACCCCGCCCCGGCATACGCGGTTTGCCGTACTCGTGCGGCGGTGGCCGGCGGGCACGTCGAAAGACACCGATATCGTGCGCGAGTCGATGCTTCTTGGTCTCGCAGGAGGGCCGCCACTCACTCCTGCAAAAACGGCGAAGATCCGAGCGGCGCTTCCCACTTTTTCGTCGGCATCGCAAACCTCGCCCCGGCAGACGCGCTTTGCCGTACTCGTGCGACGGTCGCCGGCGAGCACGTCGAAATACGCCGATATCGTGCCCGAATCGGCCCCGTTTCGCTTCGCCGGAGTGCCAGCACTCACTCGGCCAAAAACGGCGAACATCCGAGCAGCGGTACCCACTTAGCCGTCGGCATCCCGAACTCCGCGCCGGCTGACGCGGTTGCCGAGCTCGTGCGACTAGCGACCGCGAACGCGTCTCGCGACGCCGCTTTCGTGCGCGGCTCCCATTGCGACCTGGGTTACCCGAGCTCGACCAGCAAAAAAGAAGGTCGAAAAAAAATTTTTTTTTTCTGCGTCTGCCGGGGTGCCCCTATAATAGCAGCGATAAGCACCCAGACCGCCGTGGGTCGCTCGCCCCGGCTGACGTGGTTTTTCGTACTCCTGCAGCGGTCGCCGTCAAGCACGTCCAAATACGCCACTTTCGTGGGCGCTTTCGCGCTCTTTCGCGTCGCCGGTGTGCCAGCACTCACTCTGCCAAAAACGGCCAACATCCGAGCGGCGGTTCCCACTTTTGCGTCGGCGTCGTAAACCCCGCCCCGGCAGACGCGGTTTGCCCTACTCGTTCGACGGTCGCCGGCGAGCGCGTCGAAAGACGCCGATATCGTGCGCTAATTGGCGCTCCTTGGCTTCTCCGGAGTGCCGCCACTCACTCCTCCAAAAACGGCGAAGATCCGAGCGGCGTTCTCCACTTTCGCATCGGCGTCCCGAACTCCGCCCGGGCTGACGCGGTTTACCGTACTCGTGCGACGGTCGCCGCCGGGCACGTCGAAAGACGCCGATATCGTGCCGTAATCGGCCCCGTTTGGCTTCGCCCGAGTGCCAGCACTCACTCGGCCAAAAACGGCGAACATCCGAGCAGCGTTTCCCACTTTCGCATCGGCGTCCCGAAGCCCGCCCCGGCAGACGCGGTTTGCCCTACTCGAGCGACGGTCGCCGGCGATCACGTCGAAAGGCGCCGAATTCGTGCACGAATCGATGCTTCTTGGTCTCGCAGGAGGGCCGCCACTCACTCCTGCAAAAACGGCGAAGATCCGAGTTGCGCTTCCCACTTTTTCGTCGGCGTCCCGAACTACGCCCCGGCTGACGCGGTTTACCGTACTCGTGCGACGGTCGCCGGCGGGCACTTCAAAATACGCCGATTTCGTGGGCGCATTCACGCTGTTTCGCTTCCCCGGAGTGCCAACACTCACTCTGCCGAAAGCGGCGATCATCCGAGCGGCGGTTCCCACTTTTGCGTCGGCTTCGCAAACGGCGCCCCGGCAGACGCGCTCGTGCGACGTACTCGTGCGACGGTCGCCGGCGAGCACGTCGAAAGACGCCGATATCGTGCTCGAATCGACCCCGTTTCGCTTCGCCGGAGTGCTGCCAGTCACGGCGCAGAAAACGGCGAACAAGTGTTTTTTTTTTTTTTTCCTAGAATTTGTGTTATAGAAGGCACATTTGATATCGGACGATAATTTTCAACTTTATCACGCGCACCGATTTTCGTGTAGAGGTTTGCAAGTTTATGGGAATTTCTCCACTTGGAATAATGCGATTTAGTAGTACTACGAGAACTTCATGGATGTACTCAAGGGTACGGGGCAAGTCAGTTACGTCAACACCTGCAGATTTTTTACACTTCAAACTGAAAATTGTTGGTTGTGAGTCCTCGTGTGATATTAAAGGCCGATTCGCTAACACATAGAACAAAGAAAGAAAGGAAGAAAAAACGCCCGCGCTCGCTCAAGAAACCTGGGTTCGCAACAAGTGGCAACAACAAGCAACCGAGCGAGTGCGCCAAAACCCGTGGCGGCCGAACAAACGCGAAGTCCCAACCGCGTCAGCCGGGGCGGCACGGGACAGGAAAAATCACTTCAGCCGGGGCGGCGGGGCACCGAATAAACCTCGTCACCTCGTCGCAGGATAAAAGAGGAAACAAAAAGTCTAAACAGCGTCTGCTGGAGCGAATGCGTAATAAAACAACAACAACAACAAAAAAAAAACACCCGCGCTCAAGAAGTCTGCAATCCTCACAAAAGGCGACTGTGACCGAGCAGCGTCAGCCGGGGCCGTGCGGAAACGGAAAAACCGCGACTACCGGGGCGTCGAGGCACCGAAAAATCCACTTCAGCCGCGGCGAAAAAAAAAACAAAAAGAAAGACGGAGGGGGGGGGGGGAACCACGTCTGCCGGGGCGAAGGAAAAAAAAAAACGCGTCTGCCGGGGCGAGCCCGGGTGCGGCACCACCGGGAAAACTGTGGCAAACAGACATGGCGATCGAGTGAGTGGGCCGCCAGCCAGGCTCAGCCAAAAAGTGCAAAGTCCGAACTGCGTCAGCCGGGGCGGCAAAAACCGCGTCAGCCGGGGCGGCGCAAAAAACCGCGTCTGCCGGGGCGGCACGAAACCGCGTCAGCCGGGGCGGGGCGAAAACTGCGTCAGCCGGGGCGAAAAGAAAAAAAAAAAACGCGTCTGCCGGGGCAAGCCCGGGTGCGGCACCACCGGGAAAACTGTGGCAAACAGACATGGCGATCGAGTGAGTGGGCCGCCAGCCAGGCACAGCCGAAAAGTGCAAAGTCCGAACCGTGTCAGCCGGGGCGACGCAAAAACCGCGTCAGCCGGGGCGGCGCGAAAACCGCGTCAGCCGGGGCGGCACGAAACCGCGTCAGCCGGGGCGGCGCGAAAACTGCGTCAGCCGGGGCGGCGCGAAAACCTCGTCAGCCGGGGCGAGCGAAAAGGGGGGGGGGGGAACCACGTCTGCCGGGGCGAAAGAAAAAAAAAACGCGTCTGCCGGGGCGAGCCCGGGTGCGGCACCACCGGGAAGACTGTGGCAAACAGACATGGCGATCGAGTGAGTGGGCCGCCAGCCAGGCTCAGCCCAAAAAGTGCCAAGTCCGAACTGCGTCAGCCGGGGCGGCAAAAACCGCGTCAGCCGGGGCGGCGCGAAAACCGCGTCTGCCGGGGCGGCGCGAAAACTGCGTCAGCCGGGGCGAGCCCGGGTGCGGCACCACCGGGAAAACTGTGGCTAACAGACATGGCGATCGAGTGAGTGGGCCACCAGCCAGGCTCAGCCAAAAAGTGCCAAGTCCGAACTGCGTCAGCCGGGGCGGCAAAAACCGCGTCAGCCGGGGCGGCGCAAAAAAACCGCGTCTGCCGGGGCGGCACGAAACCGCGTCAGCCGGGGCGGCGCGAAAACTGCGTCAGCCGGGGCGAAAGAAAAAAAAAACGCGTCTGCCGGGGCGAGCCCGGGTGCGGCACCACCGGGAAAACTGTGGCAAACAGACATGGCGATCGAGTGAGTGGGCCGCCAGCCAGGCACAGCCGAAAAGTGCTAAGTCCGAACTGCGTCTGCCGGGGCGGCACGAAACCGCGTCAGCCGGGGCGGCGCGAAAACCGCGTCTGCCGGGGCGGCACGAAACCGCGTCAGCCGGGGCGGCGCGAAAACTGCGTCAGCCGGGGCGAGCCCGGGTGCGGCACCACCGGGAAAACTGTGGCAAACAGACATGGCGATCGAGTGAGTGGGCCGCCAGCCAGGCACAGCCGAAAAGTGCTAAGTCCGAACTGCGTCTGCCGGGGCGGCACGAAACCGCGTCAGCCGGGGCGGCGCGAAAACCGCGTCTGCCGGGGCGGCACGAAACCGCGTCAGCCGGGGCGGCGCGAAAACTGCGTCAGCCGGGGCGAGCCCGGGTGCGGCACCACCGGGAAAACTGTGGCAAACAGACATGGCGATCGAGTGAGTGGGCCGCCAGCCAGGCACAGCCGAAAAGTGCTAAGTCCGAACTGCGTCAGCCGGGGCGGCAAAAACCGCGTCAGCCGGGGCGGCGCAAAAAACCGCGTCTGCCGGGGCGGCACGAAACCGCGTCAGCCGGGGCGGCGCGAAAACTGCGTCAGCCGGGGCGAAAGAAAAAAAAAAAACGCGTCTGCCGGGGCGAGCCCGGGTGCGGCACCACCGGGAAAACTGTGGCAAACAGACATGGCGATCGAGTGAGTGGGCCGCCAGCCAGGCACAGCCGAAAAGTGCTAAGTCCGAACTGCGTCTGCCGGGGCGGCACGAAACCGCGTCAGCCGGGGCGGCGCGAAAACCGCGTCTGCCGGGGCGGCACGAAACCGCGTCAGCCGGGGCGGCGCGAAAACTGCGTCAGCCGGGGCGAGCCCGGGTGCGGCACCACCGGGAAAACTGTGGCAAACAGACATGGCGATCGAGTGAGTGGGCCGCCAGCCAGGCACAGCCGAAAAGTGCTAAGTCCGAACTGCGTCTGCCGGGGCGGCACGAAACCGCGTCAGCCGGGGCGGCGCGAAAACCGCGTCTGCCGGGGCGGCGCGAAAACTGCGTCAGCCGGGGCGAGCCCGGGTGCGGCACCACCGGGAAAACTGTGGCAAACAGACATGGCGATCGAGTGAGTGGGCCGCCAGCCAGGCACAGCCGAAAAGTGCAAAGTCCGAACCGTGTCAGCCGGGGCGACGCAAAAACCGCGTCAGCCGGGGCGGCGCGAAAACCGCGTCAGCCGGGGCGGCACGAAACCGCGTCAGCCGGGGCGGCGCGAAAACTGCGTCAGCCGGGGCGGCGCGAAAACCTCGTCAGCCGGGGCGAGCGAAAAGGGGGGGGGGGGGGAACCACGTCTGCCGGGGCGAAAGAAAAAAAAAACGCGTCTGCCGGGGCGAGCCCGGGTGCGGCACCACCGGGAAGACTGTGGCAAACAGACATGGCGATCGAGTGAGTGGGCCGCCAGCCAGGCTCAGCCCAAAAAGTGCCAAGTCCGAACTGCGTCAGCCGGGGCGGCAAAAACCGCGTCAGCCGGGGCGGCGCGAAAACCGCGTCTGCCGGGGCGGCGCGAAAACTGCGTCAGCCGGGGCGAGCCCGGGTGCGGCACCACCGGGAAAACTGTGGCTAACAGACATGGCGATCGAGTGAGTGGGCCACCAGCCAGGCTCAGCCAAAAAGTGCCAAGTCCGAACTGCGTCAGCCGGGGCGGCAAAAACCGCGTCAGCCGGGGCGGCGCAAAAAAACCGCGTCTGCCGGGGCGGCACGAAACCGCGTCAGCCGGGGCGGCGCGAAAACTGCGTCAGCCGGGGCGAAAGAAAAAAAAAAAACGCGTCTGCCGGGGCGAGCCCGGGTGCGGCACCACCGGGAAAACTGTGGCAAACAGACATGGCGATCGAGTGAGTGGGCCGCCAGCCAGGCACAGCCGAAAAGTGCTAAGTCCGAACTGCGTCTGCCGGGGCGGCACGAAACCGCGTCAGCCGGGGCGGCGCGAAAACCGCGTCTGCCGGGGCGGCACGAAACCGCGTCAGCCGGGGCGGCGCGAAAACTGCGTCAGCCGGGGCGAGCCCGGGTGCGGCACCACCGGGAAAACTGTGGCAAACAGACATGGCGATCGAGTGAGTGGGCCGCCAGCCAGGCACAGCCGAAAAGTGCTAAGTCCGAACTGCGTCTGCCGGGGCGGCACGAAACCGCGTCAGCCGGGGCGGCGCGAAAACCGCGTCTGCCGGGGCGGCACGAAACCGCGTCAGCCGGGGCGGCGCGAAAACTGCGTCAGCCGGGGCGAGCCCGGGTGCGGCACCACCGGGAAAACTGTGGCAAACAGACATGGCGATCGAGTGAGTGGGCCGCCAGCCAGGCACAGCCGAAAAGTGCTAAGTCCGAACTGCGTCAGCCGGGGCGGCAAAAACCGCGTCAGCCGGGGCGGCGCAAAAAACCGCGTCTGCCGGGGCGGCACGAAACCGCGTCAGCCGGGGCGGCGCGAAAACTGCGTCAGCCGGGGCGAAAGAAAAAAAAAAACGCGTCTGCCGGGGCGAGCCCGGGTGCGGCACCACCGGGAAAACTGTGGCAAACAGACATGGCGATCGAGTGAGTGGGCCGCCAGCCAGGCACAGCCGAAAAGTGCTAAGTCCGAACTGCGTCTGCCGGGGCGGCACGAAACCGCGTCAGCCGGGGCGGCGCGAAAACCGCGTCTGCCGGGGCGGCACGAAACCGCGTCAGCCGGGGCGGCGCGAAAACTGCGTCAGCCGGGGCGAGCCCGGGTGCGGCACCACCGGGAAAACTGTGGCAAACAGACATGGCGATTGAGTGAGTGGGCCGCCAGCCAGGCACAGCCGAAAAGTGCTAAGTCCGAACTGCGTCTGCCGGGGCGGCACGAAACCGCGTCA
>NW_027465489.1:0-5000 GCF_043290135.1 Rhipicephalus microplus | reverse complement strand
ACTTTGCGCACGGCTGGAGAAGCTTTGCTGGCCGGCTTTCGCTCCTCGTGTTTACCGTGCGTTAAAGTTGCGCGTCCGTGGCTCTCGCAGCTCTTGCGCGCCCGGTCGCAGAGAGGAGTACGCAACCTCGACCGCACTTTCCCTGCAGGCTTCCTTCCGACTCGAAGTCCTGCGGCGGTCTCAACGAGGTGCCACATCCTCAATGCAGTCGGTCGCCCCCGTTTCGGTTGGGCTCTGGCACGACGGTCGCCACCGTCTCGCCCTTGAGTGGCCGCTGTTGGCGCTCGCTGTGAGGTGTTCAGCGTGCTGTCCGTGTTGCCGACGCGGTCAAAACGAGTCGACGGCTCACGTTCCCTTGTGCGCCGAAGGCTCTCTTGATATGTGATCCGACCCTCAGACAGACGAAGCCAAGGGAAGACCCAAGGCCGCAATGTGCGTTCAAAGAATCAGTGCTCAGTGTGTCCTGCAATTCACACCAAGTCTCGCAGCTGGCTGCGTTCTTCATCGACCCGAGAACCGAGTGATCCACCGCTTAGAGTCGTGAAAAAGTGTTTGTTCAATTCCGTACAGTCAAAACCAAACGTTTCTGGCACTCGGCCAAACAGTGGCCAAGAAGGGCGCTTTTCAGCGCACGCTTGGACTCCAAAACTCTGCCGCGCCTTTTTCGGCTGCCGCAAATCGAGCAAACGGTGTGTTTCGGACGGCGTTTCGCTTTCGCTACTTGCGAGTGCTTTCGTGGTCCACCCCTCTATAAATACTCGGGAGGCGTCGAAGCCGGTTCTCCAAGCCGGACCCGTAGGTATCGTTGTGTGCTCGCTCTCATTGGCCCGCCTAACCAGAAAATGCCTGCGGTACACCCATTTGGATAAGAGTGCACGCAGATGCGGGCCTCGACGGCTACACATTTCCTCGGGCGGCCGCCTCCCGGCCTCCGTGGAGCGCGGGATGCACGGTCCCATCGACAAGCCTCTCCCGTTTTTACCGTGGCGTCGCGGTTCACCACGGCAGGCGGGTCGGTCTCCTCCGCATAAAAAGGGGGACCCCCGCTTTTTGTTCCACGAAATCGCACAAGCTTTTTTCGCATCCACGGTTTGCCACCGCACACCAAAATGCCGATCCGGCTGCCTACTTTAGCCAACAGGTGGAGCCAGGCGCGCCGTACTTGCGCGGCACTTCCCACGTCCACCGAAGTCGGTGCCAAGGACCACTTTCGGCGCCGGAGCCGCGTACGAGCCTACTCGAGGCGGAAGAACGAAGCCAGCAAGGGCCTGGCCGCAAGTGCGTTCAATTGTCGGGACGTCCAAGTCCCTCGTTCTTCCGTGCTTCCTCTTTCGGCAAGTCGTTGCGGCACCTTCCCAAAGCGCGCAGACCCGCTAATCGCGACGAGCGCGACGTGGCCGTGCCGCCTTTCCCTCGGCAGCAAGCAAAACGCCTGGCAACGTCGACGCTCCCCTAACCGCGATCTCGCACCGTGTTTCGTGTGGCGAATTCAAAAGCCGGCCGGCGCTGCTGCAACCATTACGGTCGGTACGCATACGCCGCGGAGGGCGGGACGGTCATCGGAGCGTGCGGTTCCTCCATCGAGTACTGCGCACCTCGGCCGTCGCATCGCCGTGCCATGACCGGCCGCGCGTCAACGCGAACCGGTGCCAGCGAGATCCCTCGCCTGCAAGAACCGACCGGCAGCCTCCGTCACCCGAGGACGCGGAGGCGCTTGCCGCGGACGGCGGGACGGTATGCACTGGTGCACAGCGGACCCGTCACATCGCCAGTTCCTTGACCGACCGCCGACGCTTGTGCCGTTCCTCTCGTACTTGGCAGTCGCCGCGCGATTGTCGGGTCTCGTTCTTGCACGCTCGAACGGTCGGGAGGGCACTCGGCTGGCGTTTCGGGAACGCGCAGCCTCGCCTTCTACCGACGTAACCACGACTCGCCGTTCGCGCTCCGCCGCTCCTGTTTACAGTACTAGGCGGTCCCGCAGCGGTCGGGTCGCGCATTTCGAGCGCTTCGAGCCACGGTGCAGTGGCGGGTCGAAAGCCGACCTATGAGTGCGTTGCGCCGTTTGTACCCGCGTCCGCCACCTGGCCGACCGTCCAAGGTCGCGGTGTTGGCGTCCGCTGGGCGCAACAATTTGTCACGGGGTGCCGCTCCACATTCAGGCAGCCCCGTGGGGAAAAGCCGACCCCGCGTCCAAACGGGGTCAGCGGCAGAAAGTGTCGGGCGCAGACGCAGCTGAGGCGCTCACCCTTCACAATCCGTTAATGATCCTTCCGCAGGTTCACCTACGGAAACCTTGTTACGACTTTTACTTCCTCTAAATGATCAAGTTTGGTCATCTTTCCAACAGACCGGCGCAACCGAAAGGCCGCGCCGGACATCGGTCCGAAGACCTCACTAAATCATTCAATCGGTAGTAGCGACGGGCGGTGTGTACAAAGGGCAGGGACGTAATCAACGCGAGCTTATGACTCGCGCTTACTGGGAATTCCTCGTTCAAGGGGAACAATTGCAAGCCCCTATCCCAATCACGAAAGAAGTTCCACGGGTTACCCAGTCTTTTCAGACAGGGATAAAGACACGCTGCTTCCTTCAGTGTAGCGCGCGTGCGGCCCCGGACATCTAAGGGCATCACAGACCTGTTATTGCTCTGTTTCGTGCGGCTAGGAGCCGCTTGTCCCTCTAAGAAGGTTGTAAGGTGCTGGGAACCCCGCACCTATTTAATAGGCTAGAGTCTCGTTCGTTATCGGAATTAACCAGACAAATCGCTCCACCAACTAAGAACGGCCATGCACCACCATCCACCGAATCAAGAAAGAGCTCTCAATCTGTCAATCCTCCCAGTGTCCGGGCCGGGTAAGTTTTCCCGTGTTGAGTCAAATTAAGCCGCAGGCTCCACTCCTGGTGGTGCCCTTCCGTCAATTCCTTTAAGTTTCAGCTTTGCAACCATACTTCCCCCGGAACCCAAATACTTTGGTTTCCCGGAAGCTGCCCGCCGAGTCATTTGAGTAACTCAGGCGGATCGCTGGTTGGCATCGTTTATGGTCAGAACTAGGGCGGTATCTGATCGCCTTCGAACCTCTGACTTTCGTTCTTGATCAATGAAAACATTCTTGGCAAATGCTTTCGCAGTAGTTCGTCTTGCGACGGTCCAAGAATTTCACCTCTAGCGCCGCAATACGAATGCCCCCGTCCGTCCCTCTTAATCATTACCTCGTATTCCAAAAACCAACAGAACAGAAACGAGGTCTTGTTCTATTATTCCATGCAAGTTTATTCAGGCGACTCGCCTGCGTTGAGCACTCTAATTTTTTCAAAGTAAAAGCACCGGCCATCTCGAGGCACACAATGAAGTGCACCAAGAAAGAACCGGCATGATGTTCAGTCCGAGCCGTCGCATCGGGTAGATGCACTACTCGTCTGGAACTGAGATCCAACTACGAGCTTTTTAACCGCAGCAGCTTTAGTATACGCTATTGGAGCTGGAATTACCGCGGCTGCTGGCACCAGACTTGCCCTCCAATTGATCCTCGTTAAAGGATTTAGAGTGTACTCATTTCAATTACGGGGCCTCAAAAGAGTCCCGTATTGTTATTTTTCGTCACTACCTCCCCGTGCCGGGAGTGGGTAATTTGCGCGCCTGCTGCCTTCCTTGGATGTGGTAGCCGTTTCTCAGGCTCCCTCTCCGGAATCGAACCCTGATTCTCCGTTACCCGTAACAACCATGGTAAGCAAGTAACCTACCATCGAAAGTTGATAAGGCAGACACTTGAAAGAAACGTCGCCGGCTCGTGGCCATGCGATCAGCACAAAGTTATCCAGAGTCACCACACAATACGGGCCGAAACCCGATCGATCTTGGTCTAATAAAAGCACCCGTTACCCAAAGGGCTCCAGGCTCACTGCATGTATTAGCTCTAGAATTGCCACAGTTATCCAAGTAGGAAGAAACGATCTAAGGAACCATAACTGATTTAATGAGCCATTCGCGGTTTCGCCTTATTTCGGCATGTACTTAGACATGCATGGCTTAATCTTTGAGACAAGCATATGATTACTGGCAGGATCAACCAGGTAATCGTTCGACTGCGCGTCCGTCCTCGCCTTCGGCGGGCCGGACGCAGTCTGTGTGCGGCGGAGGCCACCTTCAGGCGCCCCAACACGCTTATTTTGCACTCCGAGATGACGGCGTTCGAGCTCGCTACGGCACAACCTTCCCGAAAGACGAGTGGGAGCCGTGCGGCAAGAAGCACGTTCATGCTCGCTCTTTTTCGTTGCATCGACTCGGTCGCGCCGTGCGGGTTGCCCAAGCCCGCTGCACTGTCGGTGGACCGGCCGGAACTAGCAACGGAGCCGAGACTGCAAAGCCGCCAGACGACGGGTCACGCCCGCGTCTTCGGCGCTTTCGCATCTGAATCGCCCGAGGACGACACGGAACACACCTCGATATCGTGGTAAAACGGCACCGTCCGACAACCAGCCCCTAACGCATCAAGCGGATGAGGCTGCAGACGACTGCCGTGGATTCCCCTGGAGCAGACCCGAGGACACGCTTGACGAGGCCGAAGCCCGCCGCATATCAGACACCCGGTCGCTTTCGCGTACGCCGCTCACGAGAACCCCCACATAATAGCAGCGATAAGTACCCAGACCTCCTTGGGCACTAATACGAGCGTACTCGAGAAAATTTCACCGCGGGTGTGCCCCGAAACGTGTGGCACGTTGAGCGTGCCACAAGTCTACGTCGCTCTCAAACCCGCCGAGGTCGTAGAATTTGCGACCCTACTCACGAAATTCCCACCGAGGATACGGCCGCAAACGTACCGCACCTTGGGTAGGCCACGAGTTTGTGCAACACTACGCTGACGGCACAGCACCGAGGTCGTGCGCGCACGCACGGGAAAATTCCGCCGCGGTTTCTGCCGAAAACGTGAGGCACCACGACTCTCCGCAAGTTCGCGTCGACTGCGAAAGACCGAAGTCGTGAACGACGTGTCCGCTAC
>NW_027465488.1:0-25489 GCF_043290135.1 Rhipicephalus microplus | reverse complement strand
TTTGCTTCTGGTTAATTTTTGTAGGAACTTTCTGTATTAAAATTTAGTTTCAAGTCCAGCACTTGTCTTCTCTGGTTTCTTTGCTGCATTCATGTCTTTCGTTGATTTCTTCTTGCGTAAATTGGTAAATATCATCCCTATTATCGTCATGTGGGCATAGCAACCACCCTTCCTCTCTTTCTCGTTCTCCCATATTTCACCATCATGAACGCACACAAAAGGTCTTCATCAACGAGAATGAGAGATGTGTTCCCATTATAAGGCGGCGAACACACTGATGAGTCTATCAGAGGAATTGAAAGACTCAGATTGAGGCATGAGTTGGAGTCTGAGTGAGTGCGCCTGAGTTATACTTAGGTAAGCCTCAGTCCGAGTGAGCCAGGCTGGGTTTTACCACAGTGAGTCTGAGTTCGAGCGAGTTCCTAGTTCGATTCAGCAAATTTTGGCGAGTCTGGATTTTTGCGAGTCTTATGCGAAAAAAAAAAAAACTTATTTAATGAGGGCGGCACCTTTTTATTTTGCTGATCTATGGTTAAAAATATTTATAGTCTTTTTTATGGCGTGCCTTGAAATTGTGTATCTGCCGGCTTGTAAAGCCACAGAATTATTTTCCAAATTGTAAATTTGTCTCATTCCCCACACTCTTGAAACTCGTTCCAGTGAAGGTCCTCGATAAAAGCCATTTGCTCATATCTTCGAATAAAAATGACAACCTTAACTTAAATGCACGGAATGTAATGGCGACACCAAATGCACCACTGAAATGAGATTTCAACATTATAAAATGCTAACGTGACTAAAAAGCTAATGTACACAGTCTATTTCTAAGGTGCACAGCTATTTGTAAATTTGTTTGCAGTGTATTTGGTCACGAAGCCATTGCCGTTCGCGCCGGCGTGATTTCACAATTTGAAGTTAGAATTTCCAACAAGACGTTAGGAGTATCTCCTAAAAAACTCATAATTTTGGTGATGTAATACTGATTACCTGTATCGCACTGGCTTCAACTTTATTGCCAATAGGTAATGCCTTTATAGAGTACACCGTTCGCAGACTCTGACAAAGTATAATGAGCAATTTATGCTCATGCATGCTACAGAACTTGTATGATCTTTTCTCAGAGAAGAACGCATATCAGATTGCGGTAATAATGAGAGGGAAAACTGAATAATTATCTGTAACTTCATTATTATGTATCTAGTGTAATTCACAACTGTTCGGAATGAATGAACATGGCTTTAGGAGGGCATGAAAGTGGGTTGTGCAGCATGTTCTGGCTCATGTGCAACCCCCGAGAATTTCATTACGCAACATCACGACTTACATTGAGGTTGATCTACAATTATGTCCCCAAACCAAAGGAGAATGAGCACTGTATTCCACCTTCATAAATAATGGGGCTTTCAAGGCGATAGAGCAGCACGATTCGCGAGCATCGAGTGCCCCTACGCTCTCTCCTGCATTGAACTGCTTGTCCTCAGACGTCGCTTCCGTTTTTGTATTAATAAATGTGGCGATTCAAAAATTACGGAGCGCAAAACAAAATATTCACAAGAACGAGAGAGACGGGATGGGCGCTTGTGAAGGACCTTTCGATGTATTGTTTTGCGCTAAAAAAGTTTACATCTCGACGAATTTCAAGTTTTCTTTAATGTAGTGACAACACATGCTGTTTGCTTTTATATCATTTCCTGCCATGTGCTACGTTGAAAGCTTTCCGAGTGGATTCCAAGGAGGAAGGGGGCAGGAATTAACACACCGCTCCTGCCGTGCGCGATGCTTAGTCACTGGAGAAAACAAATTCCTTCAAACTGTAATGCTGTCAAAGATTTTGTGACCCCCTGAGGAATTGAAGACCTTTTAAACATTTTGCCAGAACGCCTGCAGTTCTGGACTCCGTATTGACACAGCATAGCAGCGCCGTTTTTTTTCTTTTGTATTTTTTTTCTTACTCAAACTCTCTTCCATTCAAAGTCAGGTTTGACACGTGGAAGCAATTTCGGCGATTCCTCACCAGCCATTGTGTTCGCCCAGTCTATTCTGCGAAAAGCTTGACGACACGGGCTTTTCCAAGGCTCAAGTTGCTCATACCTGGGCTTTTGCGTTCTTTGTACGCCTCAAGGAATGCAGACAGGCTACATAACGCAGCAACGAGCTCTACTCTCCGGGTTTAGGGCCTGCAGCATAGATATCTGTATTATTTCAAAATGGAGCATTCGAAGAAGCCTCTACTTGGTTGGGATAAAAAAAATTTTAAAAAAAACCAGAAAACTTTTGCCAATATTCATATTATAATGAAAGAATGATGACAACAACAGAAAACAACAAGCATCATCGCAGAGTAAGGCACCACGAGATCGGCGCTCGAGCTCCTCCATCTTCCTCGTCCTGTCGCTATCTCGAATCTTCCACCTGCCCATTTGGTTCGCTTAATAAAGCTCTTTACATTTGGTGGATTGTGCTGGGTAACCACATCGCCTACAACCTGGAACTCCGATCCCGCACCTTGCCGTCGACCATGCAAGTTGACGCTGTCCAACAAACAGTACCTCTCGCGGCCGCCACTTGCCCTGGCCCGGTTCATCAGCGAGACCCCCCGATCTTTGGGGGCACCAAAGACCAGGACGTCGAGGACTGGCTATCGTCATATGAAAAAGTCAGTGGTCCCAACGGGTGGGATGACGCTGCTAAGTTGGGCACTGTCAATTTTTATCTTACCGACGTGGCCAAGCTGTGGTATACGAACCACGAAACTGAGTTCGCGAATTGATCCGCCTTCAAGAAGGCGATATGTGCCATTTTTGGTCGCCCTGCCTTACGGAAGCTACGCGCCGAACAACGTCTGCGCACACGGACACAGGAGCCAGGTGAAACTTTCACATCATATATAGAAAATGTGATCGATCTCTGCCGGCGCGTCGATGCTTCCACGAGCAAGAGTGCGAAGATACAGCACATTACGAAGGGCGTCGACAATGACGTTTTCCAGATGCTTCTCGCAAGTCTCCTAGCACTGTGGCAGAAGTAGTGACTTTGTGCCAAAGCTATGATGAATTGCGGAGGCAACGAGCTCAGACGCGACGCTCACTCCAGACAATCCAACCAGTGACAGCACTGGACGTCATGACTGACCAGACAAGCTTTCTCGCACAAATGAAAGACTTCGTGTGAGAGGAAGTGGCTCGGGAGCTTTCTCTACTGCCTTTTGCTCAACGCCAGGAGCTCTCACAGCAACAGCCACTGCGACATCCACCACCATTCGCTCCCATGCTCCGACATGTGGTCCAGGAGCAGACTTCCGAGGCTATGCCGGTGCTCTTGCAGCAGCACACCGTCACAGCGCCTCTTACTTACGCTGAGGCACTAAAGCGGCAGCAGTCACACCACCCCCCGTCATTCAAGGGACTGCCGTATACTTCAGCCCCGGCTCAGCCGTCCACCGCCTGGGTTCCTACCATTGCCACCACAGCCTTAACTCACATCGTCTGCCGCATGGGCTGCTCCCCTCGTCGCCAATACTTGGAGAACGCGCGATAACCGGCCCATCTGTTTAGCGTGCGGCGGCCCTGGCCATATCGCCCATTACTGCCGTTGTCGAGTGCCGGAATACACACACGCCCGGACACAGAACAGCTTCAGAGACCTTCCTCCATCTTGTCTGGAAAATTCTGATCATCAGTCAAGCTCGTCTTCACGGGAATGTCCGCGTACTATGTCTGGTCGCTCACCTTCCCCCCGTTGTCGCTCCCTGTCACCCATGCGTCGTCGGCCAGCTCCTGAATACGAGGGAAACTAACCGCCGCAGTTCAGGAGGCAAGAACTGCGCTGTCGAAATGCTCAAGTCCTCGGACATTGCCGTCGAATATTGTCAAAGTTTTTGTAGGAGGTACTCGAGCATATGCTCTAGTGGATACCGGTGCAGCCGTTTCCGTGATAGGCGCTAAAATTTGACGCAAGCTCCGAAAAGTGACGACGCCTATTGATATGATGTCCTTGCAAACAGCGAATGGGGACCCGGTTCAGCCTGTAGCCGCTTGTACTGTCCGACTGATGATCGCAAAGGACTACACTGTTGAGCTTATTGTCCTTTCGTCATGCTCACACGACATCATACTTGGATGGGATTTTTTATCGCGTAACCATGCCGTTATTGACTGTGCAAGATTGCAGCTTGAACTTTACCCGTTTTACGACCAACCAACCAGCCGCATTCAGCCCACCGTACACGAACTCGTCGTCAAAGAAGGCACTGAAATTCCTCCGACAGCAGCTGTGTTGCTCCCCGTGTTCTGTGATGGCATTACGGACGAAGCTGCATTCTTTGAACCATCAAGCCTCTTTCTTAGTCGAAGATCATTTCTTCTGCCTTATTCAACCCTCTCTATTTTTGGAAGAAACAGTGCTCTTTGCCTCATCGACCCCCCTTCCGTATCCCATCGAACTGTTTCAAGGTGAATCTCTTGGACACGTGCATGCCATTGATAAAGAACAAATTTTTACGATGCCGCCAGATTGTTCCAGTGACTACGACACCATCAGTGCCCTCAACCCTTCCAATATACCACCTTCCGAGCTTTTCGATTCATCGATCGCCGAGGAACTATCGCCATCTGAGCGCTCTGAGCTTCTTCAGCTGCTCTACCAGTTTCGTGAATTCATTGACGTTGCTCAACCTACCCTTAGCGCAACTCCAAGTTTTTTTCGCTGCATCGACACAGGTTCCAACGCGCCAGTACAACAGCGACCATACCATGTTTCCGCCCCGGAACGTCAGGTTATCACCGAACAGGTTGACGATATGCTCAAGCGCGACGTTATCCGACCTTCCCAAAGTCCATGTGCATCACCTGTTGTTCTTGTTAAGAAGAAGGACGGTACAATTCACTTCTGCGTTGATTACAGGCGCTTAAATAAGATCACTCGCAAAGACGTATACCCTTTGCCCAGGATTGATGATGCCCTTGATTGCTTACAAGGTGCAGAGTTTTTTTCGTCGTTAGATTTGAGTTCGGGGTATTGGCAGGTGCCCTTAGCAGATGCAGATCGTTCAAAAACAGCCTTCATGACACCGGACGAGCTATACGAGTTCAATGTCATGCCCTTCGGCCTCTGCAATGCGCCGGCCACATTCCAGCGCATGATGGACTCTGTTCTGCTAGGTTATAAATGGAACATATGCCTCTGCTACCTTGACGATATCGTTGTCTTTGCACCCGATTTCGCAACACATCTTGTGTGCCTGAAACATGTCCTCACGTGTCTGAAGAATGCGCAGCTCCAACTGAATCTCAAGAAATGCCACTTCGCTGCTCAAGGGCTCACCATTCTCGGTCACGTAATATCAAAGAATGGCGTTCTTCTCGACTCGGCTAAACTACGTGCTGTCGCTGAATTCTCCAAACCAACGACTGTAAAACAGTTACGCAGCTTCGTAGGATTGTGCTCCTGCTTTCGTCGGTTCGTGCGCAACTTTGCCCCAATCATCATGGCCTTCCGAATGTGATCACACATTTACCACTCTACGCCGACTCCTGACATCACCGCTTATATTGCGTCACTATGATCCCACGGCTTCAACTGAGATCCATGCAGACGCCAGCGGTGTCGGTCTCTGTGCAGTTCTCGCTCAACGCAAGCCTGGATCCCCTGAGTATGTCGTGGCCTACGCCAGCAGAACGCTCAACAAGGCTGAGGTAAACTACAGTGTTATTGAAAAAGAGTGCTTAGCCATACTTTGGGCGATTGTGAAATTTCGCCCATACTTATATGGCCGCACTTTTGCTGTAGTTACAGACCATCATGCCTATGTTGGTTGTCGTCGCTGAAAGATCCATCAGGTCACCTTGCTCGTTGGGCTCTGCGACTTCAAGAGTATGCCATCCGCGTCGTATACCGTTCCGGCCACCAACGTGCCGATGCTGATGCGCTTTCGCGATCACCACTGTCCACTGAGGCTGCCTCTATATCTTCTATAGAACACGCACTGTCAGCTCTTGACGTCGACACAATGTCCTTTGAACAGCGCGACGATCCATGGATAACTTCGCTTCTGGACGTTTTATCTTGGGTACCGACACTTCCAACCACTCGAGCAATGCAACGCCAGGCTTCGCACTTCACCATTCGAGGTGGCCTCTTGTACCGGCGCAATTACTCATCAGATGGCAGGAAGTGGCTGCTCGTTATTCCCAGAAAGCTGCGCTCTACAATCTGTGCATTATTTCACTCCGACCCGCAATGCGCTCACGCCGGTGTCTTCAAGACCTACGAACGTTTAAGGAAGTGGCACTACTTTCTTTCTGTCTATTCTTTCCTGTGTTCGTTTTTTCACCTCGCGCTACATAAATTTCTTTGAAATGTTTAACCAACAAGCCCACATCGCCACGCTTGTCGAATCTTCAACCTGCCCATTTGGTTTGCCCAATAAACCTCTTTACAATATTAAGAAACCCGATGTTTTGAAGCCTGATCGGCATTTTTCTTCAGAGGTGAAAAGGCCCGAGATGTTTGCCACCACTCGTTGCAAGCCCTGGAAGTAGAGAAGGGCAGTGTCCCCAGTGATGGGGTTGTTGTCTCCCATTTTCTGCTGACTGTACCAGGATTCAAAGGGGTTCCGCCGGCGAAGGTTTCTTTCCGTTTAGATCACCGTGGTGTCGGGGCTGGTATGGTGGCCAACCCGCTTACAAGTTCTGCCTCTGCACTCGGTCCACTGTTCATTTGACCGAAGTCATTCCTGTGCTGCAACATTTTTTCAAGCTGTAGGACCACTTGATGTCTCCTGCAGCCCCACACTTCCAAGCCTTACGACTCGGGTTGCCCTTACATCGGCCCCTATCCGCTTTCTCTCTACCAGACATGGCCGTCAGATTCTTCTAAACCTGCTCTTTCTACCTACTTTAAATCTCTCTCTCCCCCCCCCCCCCCCAACGCGCTGAGCTGTGCTTCCGCAAGGGCTTCAACCACACATATACATTCAAATTTTTTCATGGAAGTTCTTGGTTTAGTTGGCGCACGTGATCCTGCACACTACACCTTGCGCTTTTCCCGCAGGTCTCTGGACCAGCGGATGAAAGTACCGATGGTGGTGGAAAGCTTGTGGAAACGTCGAATCCTGCCTATTTAACTTCTCTGGCATTGAAGATGTAGGGGATCCACGCGTGGAGTTGTTGCGGCGCGGTGGTGTCACATTTTTCCCTTTTCTCTTACGGAGAGCTCTGCGAATAAACGTCTTTCGAAATAACTGTTGGTGCCGAGGTCACGGATTATTTTCTCCCTTCCTCTGCTGTGGCGAGGAGTGGTGATTGGATGATTGGTTATTTTGATTGGAGTTTTCATGTTCGTTCAGATTTTTTTATTCTTGCCCGAGAAAGTTTATTTAGAAGATTTTTGTACGGGTATGGTTGCTCTTCATGCGAAGCCAGCAGTAACTGGTCTGTGAGGCTAGTGGGATTAGCCAAAACTCGCCCCAGCCACAGCTGGCAAGCACAGAACAAAGCTGAGCGGCGGGTTATGAGAAGGCATGGAGATAGCATAGGAAGATGAAAAGACAGGATCTATTGCGCAATGAAGCGTCGCTAAAGCGTTTGCAGCAGACATTTAATTTACAACCATCCCTACTTCCAGCTGTACATTACGCCCATTCCCCCCGTCCCCAACACATTGCGATAGGAGATAAGACTGGTGCGCGTTATAAACAGCCCCCATTTTTTGGACTTTATGAGCAAAAGGCACTTATGCGAAAAATGTCGCTTTTTTTTTTTTTTTTGCAACGCACGGCTAGAAAGCTCGTTTGCTTGAGAGCGCGGTGTTTATTGTTGAAGTCTTGGTTCCACAGAGCGAGGTTCCACAGGTGGGACCCAGAGTGATTTTCGCATAGAGGAAAGGAATCCTGGGTTTTCGTGCAAAGCTATCTGGCTGGGTGGACGCACAAAACCACGTGCAAGTGAATCACCACGTCGGCAAGTCTTTTCAACGAAGGTTTTGTTGCCACTCCTGTGATCTCCTCTCTGGCGTTGTAATTATGCTTGACCCGCTCGAAGAATGCCGCTGAAGCTCGAACACCAGCCCGTAAAAGTCTGCCCCTCTTTCGTTGAAATGGGACTCGCTCGCTGGAATTTGTGCCAACCGGTTGTGCCCTGGCGATCTCCGACGACAGCGCAGCTCTGCCCGACTGGGCTGGTCTTATGCCACCTCCTGCCGCTGGTCCCCTACTACGACGTCAGCGCAGCTCTGACCGACTGGATTAGCCCTACGCCACCTCCTGTCGCCGACAAGAGCTCTCCCAAGTGGTGCCCCGTCCTCGGACTCCCGTGACCGTGTTTCCATTTTTTCTATCTCTCCTATCTCTCATATGTTGCCGCTCGCTGGCCTAGCGCATCTTTCCCTCTCGCTATACCTTTAATCCAATCCTTTTAATCCCTCCTCACCCCCATCCCTTGTGAGCTACTGTTGAGGTGTCGCATGCTGATGCAGACAGTTACGGGGCTCACTTTTCTCTTCTTTTCCCTCTTATAACCACACTCTCATTGAAATGGTTCGTCAGAACCAGCCAACACAAAACTAGTGATGCGGGGGTTGGTTGTTTGTTTACGCGAATGACAAAGGCATAATTAGTATGCCATTGGGCGACACGGAATTTAAAATTAATATTGAATACGTTATGGGTGACAATTTTTGTTTACATTTCATAGATGATGTGTGTATCTACACAAATCTATTTGACAGGTTATCTCTCTTTCAAAATTTTGTTTCAGTGCTTCTTTTAAGAGAAAGAAAGGGGGAAGGAGTATGGGCTGGTATGTAGATAAAAAGGGGTCTCAAACAAACGAGACTCAAGCACTGCTCCCCCCCCCCCCCCCCGCACCTCCTTGCATCTTACAAGAATGGAGTCTTTAAAAATAAAAACAAATAAAAAGCGCTTGTAGCCCCATATTCATTTTGCTCTTATTGTATTCATTGCTTTGTAGCACTTGCATGATAAGTCGCTGAGCAGTGTCCTCTTATGGGAGACAAATTAGTGCCTTTTTCGTGTGTTTCATGAATGTGCCATTGTTACCTACATAATTTCCCCACCTGTCTGTTACAAAAAAAAAAAGCAGTACATTACGCACGAAGACTGCGAACTCCACTTGCCCCTATATACCCGTAGAGAAGAGTCTCATTCATTATTTATTCATTTATTCATTTGTAGCCTTAAAGCCGGAAGGCATTACAGAGGCAACTGGCACATTTGATAATAAATGAAAGATTAACAGTTACTTAAAAGTAAAAAAACAATATAAAGCGTGAGTAAATAAGAAAAACTACCTAGCAGATATAACAGCATCGCTGAGAGAGTAATAAAAAATGAAATTTCTTGTGATACAGTGTTACCTATGTGAACAAACTGGGCGCACTGAAAGAACATATTTAATATGTATGCTCAAAAACAATACATTTACGGAACGTTTGCCACTTCTCTTGCATCTCCAAGGTGTTTTCTCAGGCATTACTGTTAAAAGTAGTGAGTTTCAGCTAAATAAGCAGAAAAAACACAGTAAAGTTGCTTTTTTTTTAAATTGTAGTTTCAGTTTCCACGCCGCCGCCGGCGCCGCCGACGACGACGAAAAGTGGCCGTGCGCCGCCGCCGATTATTTTGCCCAGCGTGCGCCGCCGCCGACTCGGAACAACCTCCACACCGCCGCCGGTCGAAACCGCCTCGGCACACACCTCTATTTGTGGTAGCCATGGGAGTCGAGTCGGCGAGTCAGTTGTGTGTTAGGCCTATTTGTGCGGCTAAGTGAGGCAGATCACTGTATTATTTCAGCCCATTGGAAAGGAAGAGGCCGCACCATGCACTCTTGCTTGAAAAAAAAGCTGTGAATTCTTCAGGAGCTCGATCGAAGTGGCCTGCCCAAGATGGAGGTCCCCAAATCCAGAAATTAACTGTCGCGGATCTGCAAAGGCAGAGAAAACATTGAAGGCACTTCAAAGAACGAGACCTTTACATCTAAACGGATGTTGATGTGGACGATGCCTTATGAACAACTCGAAAAAGCTTTTTTTTCAATGGCTCAAGCATGCACAGAGTTCCAATTTGTCCATAAGAGGACCAATTATCGAGCAGAAAGCTCGAGAGATCGCCATGCAAATGGGTGTTGAGAACTTCGTCTTAAGGGACGAATGACTCAGCCGCTTCAAAACACGCCATGGCCTAGTCTTCAAAGCAATCTTAGGTGAGAGTGCTGCCGTCAGCAGGGACATTTGCACCGATTTGATGAGCTTTGGGCCCCAAGACGTTTTCAACACGGATGAGATGGGTCTTTTTTATAAAGCGCTTCCATCAAAGACTCTCACCTTTAAAGGCGAAGCCAGTAGTGGAGGAAAACACAGTAAAAATCGCATCACTGTGCTGGTGCGTGCAAACATGGCAGGAGATAAGAAATTGGAGCTGTTGGTAATAGAGAAATCAAGGCACCCACGTTGTTTCAAAGGCCTTCGACACCTTCCCGTTGCGTACCATGCGAACAGAAGAGCGTGGATGACCAAAGCCATTTTCCTAAACTGGCTATGGTAGGAAGACGCAAGATTTACGAGGCAAAGCAGGAAGGTTGTCTTCATCGTGGATAATTGCCCAGCCCACGGTCAGGTTGAAAGACTCCAAGCTATCACTCTGGAGTTCTTGCCAGCAAATGCAATGGCAGCGATCCAGCCGATGAATCAAGGGGTTATTCAGAAAATTAAACTTCATTATTACAGACAATCACGCCATCGATGCTGCTTTGTGCAGACAGCAGGAAATGCTACAGCATAGATTTCTTGACGGCCATCCACATTTAGGCTCGTGCCTGGGAGCAAGTGAAGGCAAGAACAATTCACAGATGCTTTCATCATGCTGGCTTTCAAGTGCAAAAAGCAGTACTTGATGAAGAAGAAAGCCCAGCTGATGCGGACATGAACTGCAAGTGTCACGCCCACGTGCTCGCACCCTCACATTTTCCTCTTCATTTTTCCCCCGAACAGCAACAGATTGGAATGGCCTTTCCCACACCATTGCAGCTATTACTAACCCATCAAACTTTTTGGACAAAGTAACAAACTTTCTTATCGAGTGAAGTCACCTGGCTACACTGTACACCCACCCCTTATGTAAACCCCCTTGAGGGGTCTTTAAGGAAATAAAGTGATGTGATGTGATGTGACATTGAGGCAGTATTCAGTGAGGTCGTGCCCTCTGCTCCTTTCACGCTGCAGGACTACAAATCAATTGATGAAAATGTTTGTACCTGTCGTGAGGAAACTGTCAAGGAAATGATTGCCGATGTGCAAGATGAGGATCAACCTTCCGGCGACAAATGTGATGACAATATTGCCAGTGCAGTGGTGCCACCAGATCGATCAGCTAAAGAGGCTGCTGAACTTTTGCAGCGCTATTTTGAGCATGAGGCTTGTCCAGAATTTCTGGCTAGTTTGTCAGGCACGGACGCGTACCTTGTGAAAAAACAACTCAAGCTTGCCAAAAAAACCACCCTTCACTCCTTTTTTTTCTCCTACTCATCCTCATGAGTAAGGTGAGGTTTGTGTAATTTGAATAAAGTTTTTGATTCACTTAAGAGATGTACTTTGCTTAAACGAAACTTCTGACAAATGGAAGCTCTATGGATCCCCTTCGTATTCTGTTTAAGAGGAGTCAACTGTAATAGATCTTTTTCCGAAGAGAAGATCCTCGATTCATGGCAAGCCAGCAAAGCGACAAGTGCGTTGCTAGATTTTTTAAAGGGCCACTCACCAGACCCCAAACCGAATTTTACTTAGACAGTAGAAGTTGTTGGGTGTCTAATGAGGAACGTTTTGCCACAAAAATTTTTCGAATCGATTCATTACGAGCGGAGAAAACAGGTTTTTTGAAGCGGCGCGAAAACGAGGATGAGAGGAGGTGAGCTCGAAACCCTTGCCGCTCCTCCGCGTAGCCTTCGCAAGGCAAATCTCTTCCCCACCATCTCCGGCATTCGACCAAGAATGACGTGCGCATGACGTGCCCGAACAAGCCCAGCCCCCGTGCATGCGAGTGGCGTTGCTTTGTTGACCAGCGTTATTTTGTGGTCTTCTGCCTGCTTCTGCGTGATTGTTTGAAAAAGCTGGCTTAGACGCGATAGAGTAGATGAGCACAATGAGTGCGCGAATGCGTAGGAGTGTTCAACGGCGGTCATCTGCTCAATGCGCTGACCACGGGGACCCGAACGCATGCGAAACGCTGGCACATTAGCCCCGCATCTCGTAGCATTTCACGGGAAAAAAATGTAAGAAAAATGCGCACAATTGTTTATTGCGTCTCATTATTTATTTCAAGTTTTATTCATCTCTTAAAGCAACAAATACATAAACTACGCATGTTGTGTTAAATAATTTTTGACGTTTCTTGTAGTATACTGTTGAAAACGTCAGAGCAGAGTCGTCTACGTAGATGACCAACGTCACTGTATTGCCGTGTACGTAGGGCCATTCCTACGCCCAAGTCATGCCCTCATTCTCTACGCATGCGCCAGCAAAGGGGAGAGGGAGCAGCTTTCATCTTGAAATTTGACCCGTTTCCGCAGCGGGTAGCGTTGCAAATTTTGGCAGACGTGATCATGAATGCCTCGTCTACGCATTGCGCTTGTCAGCTGAAAATTGTTAAACCTGGTGAGTGGCCCTTTAAAGTCCATCGAACTAAGTGATCACTTATAAGCATGCAATGAAAGGGGCAGATGTAACCAGACAGTGCTCTTCACCTCTCCTCTCTTTCTTCAATTTTAATCCCCTCACCATTTCCCACAGTGCAGTGTAGAAAATTGGATGTGCATTCAACCGCCCTGCCTTTGGTTTCTACCCTTCTTTCTCCTCCTCAACAGTGGAACATTAGGCAGCCCACTGTGGGTTTTCATGGCCTCACAGGGAGATATACGAAAGCTCTGTCATGTGCTCTGTCATGTTTTTGACCACGATCTGGAAGTTCACACTCATACCTCGTTTTACTGAAGCCTGTCTATGGCTAAGCAAGAGAAGGATCTTTAGTACTTCCCATAATATCGAGAATGACGGGTCATGCTTCATTAGTGCACAAAGAGAACATCAAGGTGTTCACGGTCTCTTACATAGTTCTGCAGTTCATGCAGTTTTTCTTGGCAGAAGTGAATATACTGAACTCACAGGATATCTCTTGTGTTCAGAAAGAAGTCTGCAGTGAATTAAACTGTTAAGAACAACTTTCAGCTTTCCAAGGCTCATTTCTGTCATTGGCATCTCTCTGTGGTTGAAACATGACTACTCTAGAGAGACAGGGTGCTTAGGACTTTTCTCCACCATTATCAGGATCCTATATACAATAAACTTCCAACAATCGCTTCTAAAATAAAGAAAAAACACATCTGGGACTTTTTAGGATCTTCTCAGCCGCACGTTCAACACACGCCTTCTCAAGCGATGAGTATTTTATGATTGATATGTGGGGTTTAACGACCCAAAGCTACCATATGATTATGAGAGATGCCGTAGTGGAGGGCTCCGGAAATTTTGACCACTTGGGGTTCTTTAACGTGCACCCAAATCTGAGTACACGTGCCTACAACATTTCCGCCTCCATCGGAAATGCAGCCGCCGCAGCCAGGATTTGAACCCGCGACCTGCGGGTAAGCAGCACAGTACCTTAGCCATTAGACCACCGTGGCAGGGCAAGTGACGAGTATTTGGCAGCATAATTAACATATATTCGCAGAATTTTTGTGATGCTCGTAGCATTTGTCAATAATCGAGACTTGACAAACATTGCAATAAGGCTCCTCAAGACACTTTCAAGCTCTTTTGCTAAATGAAAAAAGAAAAAAAAAAACGAAAATCACTCAGAAAACAGTCAAGAAACTTTTAGGAGATGCAAGTGCAAGCGGGTCTTTTAGAGGAGCACTGACGCTCTCCTTTGTTCTACATTTTGGCACGGGCAGCCCGTGGTCCCCTACTGTTGTGGTGTAGTGCTTCAAATGCTCCTACATTGCCTCGGCTCCCTTCAGTACTGGCACATTCTCGACCCAACGATGGGGCATGAAAGGAAGAGGAAAGAGCTTACTACACGTTTTTTTAACAAAATCTTCACAACGAGCCGGTGCATCATGAAATAATAAGCTGAAAGGATAGGTCAGCTCGTTGCATTCCTCCTTTCTAAGTGTTATGCACTGCGGACAAGCCACATGTTGAATCAATATCCAAGCACTGAACTTGGAAGTCATGCTCCATGTGCTGCAGCAACTCATTGAAGAGACTCCAGGCGACATTTGGGGCATTTATCTAAAGCAGCACAATCTTCTTCAGAGGAAAGAAAGCAAGAGTATTCGTCAACTTCTGCAAAAGGTCGTCTGCTGTGCTTTGACCCAAAAATGTCCAAGTCAGATACTTGGTTTTCAACTTGCAGTTGCTCCACAATTTGACGTGAACATCAAGTTGCTTTCTTTGCAAGTATCCATTCACAAGTTCGCCAAAACGTTTTACAAAATGATCAGAAATTTCCATCATTTGTTGTACTTGTTAAGTGAAAAATAGCCAGAAATCATGGCATGCGATGTATGCGCATTTTTTCTTCGAACAGGTGAAGCTCTGTGATTTCACTGTCTCGAACATCTTCTAAAATACTTGCGAAATGGATGCACTGGAGCAATAGGAGTACTCAGATGGCACAACTTTCATAGTCCACGATACTTCTGCTTCGATCACGGAGTTGTGCTTTCAGCAATTTTTGGTCAAGTGTCACAGTTTGAGAGGAAGTTGCCGTGCTTTCCAGCTGACGAGTCACCCCGGACGTCAAATTTGCCATCTGCATAAAATTTGCGACCGATGAGCAGCCCTCATTTGTTGCAGAGTTGAATTGGCACTTTGTGCCTTTTTGACGCCTCTTCAAGGCACACTCCCTTGTTGTTGCAATGTCAACTGTTTTCTGACATATTGTGAACTTGGCTCAACAAAAACACCTGGTTCCCATTACACCCAGCTACGATATTCTATATCACGCAGCAACATAGACCAAAATCTGCACTTCCCTCCTGGCATTCTTTGAAAACCTGTTCCACAGCAAACATGTAGTAACATGCTGGGGCCAATGGTGGACACCAGCTTGTCCGACAAAAGACTGCTCACTAGTGTGCATAACGCAGGTGTTACGGTGGTACGAGAAGTGATGACTGTCTTCATCAGATGCTTCGTGTGCTGCTTTACAAAACCGTTGATTGATATGTGGGGTTTAACGTCCCAAAACCACTATATGATTATGAGAGACGCCGTAGTGGAGGGCTCCGGAAATTTAGACCACCTGGGGTTCTTTAACGTGCACCCAAATCTGAGCACACGGGCCTACAACATTTCCGCCTCCTGCTTTACAAAACCGTGCTGGAGATTGAATAGACTTAGGCGAGACATAGCGTTGTCTCCTCTTTTTCGCAGTCATGGCTGTGATCGCTCTTTGCATGTACCTACCAGTTACTGCATGCGGGAACAGAACAGAAATCAGTCTTTCATGCAGGAGCACAATATTAAAAGGAAAGACATAATGCGCCGCTGATTCCGGGCTTCGCGGCACTTGTTCTGATAAATCGCCGCACCGCCTTCCCATGGATAATGCCGCAAACATGGCCTAGCTCGAAACGGTGTGGCGATGGCAGACTAGCCAGATTTAGGGCCCGCAGCCAGACCGAGTGATGTGCCTTGGACTGAATTGGATTGTCAATCGATATTAGTTGCCAGAGGCTGTAACGACTGTGCGATTTCAAACCAAAACTCTATGACGCCTTTTAGTCAGCACAACTTGTTTCCATGGTCATTCATAAGGGAAAGGGTCTTTTGAACGAGCGTGACTTATACCCCTGTCACACGGCCACCACCAAGCTCTGTTAAACTCTGTCAACGTAAATCTTCTTTAGGGAGTTCAACGGAGATCAACGGAGTTGCGGCAGTGTCACATAGCAATGACAAGGTTGTAATAGTTGTAGTGAGGAGGCTCTGCCAGCACTGTTGATTTTCGCAGATGTATCCTCCATCTCTAGTTGCTTTTTTTTTAGGGGGAATCTTCATTATGCGGTTAAAAAAACACAACATTAAGTAGGTCTGAAGGAAAGATAGCAAATAAATTTATTTTAAATGAAAATGCATTCTCTAAATGTAGCGATGCTGGCAGCGTCGCTGGCCACCTTGTGCCTAACGCTATGTTTATTTACGATTGTGCCGTGTTCGACGACTAGTTGTTTTTCTAGCCCATGAGATACCCTTGAATTAGATTGGGTCGCATCACCCTCGCAACCGTCGAAGCAGGTGACGATGATGCAACGCTGTCAGTCATTCCTCGCATGGGCAAACGCAAGCACGGTGACGACAACAACCACATGCACAGACAAAATATTTTTAAATGGCAGCCCCCGACAAGCGAAGCACGGTGTGGAGGGCATTGGTGTGGAGAGTAGCTGTACTCTGGTGGGCGTATATATATGTAAAAAAAACACAAGTTATGAAAGAGCACTGTAACAAAAGAACGTTTAATATTGCCAAAATGTATTATTGTTCTCACTGTGGCAACATAGTGCTCAAAATATTCTGACCTGCATATACTGAGGACGAGAGCACCTCGTTCCGCTGCAAAGGGAGATCATCGAACAAACCTTTCCGAAATGCTCCGTTTACCTTCGTTTGCGTAAGGTGGCCTTGTAACACGGGTCGCATCTCCCTTGTCATAAGGACGAGGGAGTTAAATGGTGTTCGCGGGCGCCCGTGTGACAGGGGTATTACAGAGATATGTCAATAAATTTCTGTAGTGGAATGTATCTGACAGCATTTTCAAGGATTACAAGGAGTTCACAAGTATGCAAGGAGTTTAAAGAGCCCTTGAATGTATATTGTCAATGTCAAGAATATTCAAAGTTTCAAGGGGCTGTGCAAACCCCAGGAAAGCAACTTTTGAGATAGAGCATAGGTGCAAATAATCATATCAGTGGTAATACTATAACACATGTGTGTAAATAATTGCACACTTGGCCAGGCAAAGTGTAGTATGACTCAAGAAATCTTGTATTCCCTAAGCACATAAGCATGATTCAGGGCATAACATTGTATGAATGCAAAGCTAATTTTGTAGGCAATGCAAGATGATAATTTCTTGAGCCTCTTATTAAGATAAAGATGACATGTTAAACAGTAAATGACTGAGACCAACGTAAACAGTGGCTTCCCCTCGCTGGGTCGAGGGAAAGTTCATGCAGCAAGCTGTTGGGCTTGCTGAAGGCTGAGAAATGTTTTTGCTCTTTTGATTTCTGGTGGGGGGTTAGGACGGTTTATTGGTACACTCATGGCTGTGCCAGTACAACTGGAAAGACTGGTGACACATTGGGAGTCTCCTGTGCAAATTGCGAGAGTTGGCAAGTAAGCCCATGCCAAACACTTATTTGAGTGCCTTCAAAGCCAAATTAGTTGCTGCCCTTGAATGCCACTCACCTGGTTCACGATACCACCGACGCAGACGTCCACATCTTCTGGCTTAACTCCAGCACTCACCAGAGCTGCCTTCCCAGCAACCACAGCCATTTGGGTCGGTGTGTGGTCCTTCAGCCTCCCTCCCATGGCACCAAACGGAGTGCGCTTGGCACCCACAATATACACTCCTGAAAAAATCGTGACACTGGGGTTCAAAAGTGTTGTGGCTCAGGCGAGTTGGTTATCCATGAACTTAGCTTGTACTAGTGCGGCACATATAAGAAGAAAAGGGGAAAAACGACAAAGGCATCTAGAAAGGTAGGCTCTAAACTTCCAACTGTTTCTTTCATGCCCTTCACAGCCGTCTTATACATGCATAAAAACGGAAGTCATCTTGCATGTGGCATCATTCCAAGAAACGTCATTTCTTTATCTGTCAGTGCAATTGATAGTGAATTCACACACAAGTTCCCCATATCTGCTATAGCTTCAGTTACTTTAATTTCACATGTCGGCCGATTTCGAGATCGGCTGATAAAGATGCGGCTGTACAGATCAGGGGAGCACCCACAACCTTTTCAGAGCGCTGCTAGGAACCCTCCCTCTGAAAATTATTTCTTACGTGGTAGTCATGTTCACAAAGTCTATCACTGAGACACGGCTTGGTCTGCCCTGTGTAGTACTTCCCACACGATAACAAAAACTTATACACAACACAGCACATACAATCTACATATCCTTGTGTCTTATCGCAGACCAAGTGAATGACATTATATGGGCAAGTCAACTTGCAAAGCTCCCCTAGTTTTTGGGGGCTGGAAGCTCCACACATACATTAGCCCGCAGGGCCACTCTCTTCAAGTTATGAGAGATAATGTGCATATATGGGATCACAACTATTCTGCTGCCCGAACACTCCAACACTTGTTGCCTGTCTTCTTTGCGCGAAACTTTCAGGATGCGTTCAACTACAGAGACCTGCAGTAGAACTGGGTAACCTGCTTCAGTAATGTCATTCACTTGGCCTGTGATAAGAGACACCAGGATAAGGAGCTAGAGTGAGGGCGCAAGCAGCAAAACTGTGGGACGAAGTGGGACTAACCACTTTGGAAAAGTCTGCAAAAACAACAAAAGGCCTGAGCCTTTTTGTTTTCTTTTCAGTGAAGACGCACAAAGAAGGCAATCCCTTCAGAGCCATCATCTCTGAGCACAATACTTGGCAGCACTTTGTTGCATTGCATCTTCAGAGGTCTCTAGCAGTCCAGCACATTGATGACCTCTGTCGAATCAAGAGCCCAGTCACTGTCAGTGATTACCTCTGGACTGAGTGCCCAAAACGAGTGTCTTATCTGTTGATGTCAAGGACTTGTTTTATTCTTTACCTCATGACCTTATGTGTGATAAGTTAGCCAGTGCATAGAACGTTATGGCAGCACCAAATTTCAGAATGCATGTGGATTCATGTTCACAGGTTTTGGAACTACTACGCTTTTACATACTTTCGACCTTTGTATTCACAAGGACATCTTCTACACTTAGCAGGAAGGAGTGTGCATTGGCTCTTGTTTAGCTCCGGTTCTTAGCGACCTTTTACTTGCGTGGTGTGACGGAAGTCTCATGGCCAACCTTCATCAGACAAGCACAGTTAAAGTGTTCCGCTACGTTGAAATCGATCAGACCCTCAACGAACCATTTGAGAGATTTGACGTATTTCAGCATGAAATGAAGCAAGTAAAATGAATCATGAGGTACCTTAGAGTAAAAGTTGTGACAATGTGTTTGAACAACCTGAAGTTACAACTAGACACGGGAAGCATTGAATGCACACATGGTATTGGTAAATTCTGTCCGGGAAAAAAGCAACCCATTCTTGATAAATTAAATCACTTCCAATACTAAAGCAAAAATTTTGGCCTGGGGCCATGAACTAAAAAATACTAACTATGCCGTGAGGGAGGATTTCGCATCTACTACTAGCCTCCCCGGTCAAAGCTGCTCAAGTTTATACGCCCCCAAAAATGCCCTTTCAAACTCGCACTCGATCGCCTTCACGTTGGCGAAAGCACTTACTTCTATGACAAAGAAACTGATAGCGTGAAGGAGTGCTCCCATGTCTCGGAAAGCAAAGAATATGTGCGCGACCGTGCCACCAAAGGAAGCGATTGATACAATCCAATTAATCTCACCCCGACTTCTATTTCGAGCCAGCAAACTTATATTGTCTAAATGTTGCATTTAGAAACATATGAAGCGTTGTACCTAAGCGCGATCAGCTCTGTAGCGACATCTCAGACACAGATGCTGATATCATTTCAGACACAAATACTGATATCATTTTTCTAACGGAAATGTGGCTGAACGAATACATCAGGGATCACGAAATCCTGCCATCAGATTTCATTATTCATCGTCATGATAGAATCAATAGGAGAGGTGGTGGCGTGCTCATGGCTATAAAAAATAACTTACAGTCATCCTTCATTTGTGGTGATAAAGAGTTAGAGCTATCGTGGATATGCCTTCATAACTCACCCCTGAAATTATCTTTCGAATCTGCTACAGGCCCCCAGAAAGCCAGCTACTTTTTTGCAACTTTCTTTGCTGCTCCCTAGACAACATAAAAAGGTGTTCCCTAACTCTCCCATCTTCCTCTTTGGGGATTTCAACTATTCAAACATTAATTGGCCTCTCTCACAGTATGCCACAGATCTCCGTCTAATGAATCAAAACAATTCCTTGACTTAACATTAGATTTCAATTTCCACTAAGTTATATCATGTCCCACTAGAGGCGACAATACGCTCAATCTCTTGCTCACAAATTGTCCCGATGACATATTTAGTATAACTGCTTTAGTATAGCTTAGCGATCACAGCTTTTTATATATAATCATTTCGGTAACAAAACAGAAAAAGTCGCCATTAAACAAAATTATCATTGCCTATAACAGAGGTAATTACAAGCTCATAAATGAAAAACTGGAGTGCTTTTTTTTATGAGATTGAGAACACATACACAGCCTGCAGCGTTAACGCCAACTGGGAACTTACTGCATACTAACCCCAGAAAATTTTGGAGTATCATCTCAGCCAAAGCTCAACAAAACCAGATTCAGCTAATTAATGATGTTGACGAGCCTATAAAATCTGACCAGTGTGCAACCACCCTCAATGATTATTTCTCCTTTGTTTTCACTGTCACTTCCGTGTATAACGGTAAACGCATAGCTGACTTTTGTGCCACAGTCATGCCCGATGTCCAAATAACCCCGGATGGCATACGCAAACGGATAAACGGCCTTAAAATAATGCGACGTAGTCCTTCACACGCCTGGAAGACGTGGCCAATAGCAGTTATCTCTGAGGCACAGAACCGACTCAAGGGTCATCCCCACTAATGACGAAGATGAGGAACACTAGGTGATGATGGCTTTGTACAGGTGATAAAGCGTGCTTTAAAAGCGTGCCCACACTGATTTCCCGCAAATGAGAGCGGCCATTCTGGCCGCAACTTATAGATGCAGAGAAAGCCTCGTGAAAGGCTTCGTGCGCGAGACACGCACTATCTTGGTACCGCGACAGCGGCGGTCACTTGGAGCAATCACAGGTTCAACGCGATAACTAACGGACGAGGTCTGCTCTAAGACTGTGTATGGGCCGAGGAACCGAAACTGAAATTTGTTGCAGAAGCCAGGAGTGTGAACTGGTGTTTGGAGTAGCACCTCGTCGCCGGGGTGGAAGGTCACAGTGGTGTGGAATGCATCATGCAGATTTTTACGGGCTAGTTGTCTCTCCTCAGTGTTGAGTCTGGCGAGCTGGCGACAGTGATGGAGGTGGGACACATATTGTTCACAGGAGGATGCAGATGATGTAACAGGAGCTGTCAAAAGCGGGATGTCCAGAAAGGAAGATGGCGATCGGCCATAGACAAGGTAGAACGGCGAGTAGCCAGTTGTGCGTTGTATGGCGGTATTATAAGCGAACGTTACGAATGGAAAAATCACATCCCAGTAGGTGTGGTATGGCTCAATGTACATGGCTATCATGTCAGACAGAGTGCGATGAAAGCGCTCAGTGAGCCTGTTGGTTTGCGGTTGATAGCTGGAGGTTGTCTCGTGGCTGGTGCCGGAGGCTTTTAGCAATTCCTCCACAATTTGCGAAAGGAAGGCTTTTCCACAGTCCCTCAGAATGACACGAGAAGCACTGTGACACAAGATCAAGGCTTCAAGCATAAGTGTAGACACGTCAGAAGCGGAGGCCGAATTCACGCAGGACGTTTCAGCATAACGTGTCAAGTGGTCGACAGCTGTTACTATCCGTAGATGGCCACTGGGAGTCGTGGGAAGGGGACCATATAAATCGATGCCAACTACTTCAAATGGTGCCGACGGACATGGAAGTGGTTGCAGCTCTCTGGATTGAAGCGACGTCGGACGCTTTGGGCACTGACAAAGGTTGCAGGAGCCGACATACTTCGCTACGCTGGCGGACATCCCTGGCCGGTTGAAATGACCTTTAATGCGATCGTACATTTTCTGGAAACCCAAGTGACCAGCAGTCAGGTCGTCGTGATAGGCCTTAAGAATATCGGCTCGAAGAGAGCGAGGCAGAACGGGCACTCAGAGTTAACCATCCGAGTAATAGATGTGATAGTAAAGAACGCGGTTATCGAGCTTGACATGCCTGAGCTGTCGCCAAAGGCGGGCATTAGGCGGTTGCGATTTCCCCTGAAGGCGATCTATGAAGTGTCTACAGTTAGCGTCAGCGAGTTGATGCGCTATGATGGAGCCGTGGTCGTAGGAGGGATCTTGTCAATGGCGGCTAAGGATGAAACAGATGTGGAAGGACTATCCAAGCGTTCATCCCTGAAGTTAGTAGCGGAAGCAGTGGACGGCGCCGTAGGAAGTGGGCAGCGAGAAAGCGCATCTGCGTCCTGGTGCTTTTTACTGCACTTGTAGGTAATAGTAAAGTCGTATTCTTGAAGACGTATAATTCATTAACCAAGGCGTCCTGACAAATTCTTGAGTGTGGAAAGCCAGCATAAGGCATGATGGTCTGTAACTATGGTAAAACAACAGCCATGTAGATAAGGTCAAAATTTCTGCACCAAACCCACGACAGCTAAACACACCTGTTCAGTAATGGTGTAATTCTTCTCGGTGTTAATCAGGGCGCGGCTTGCATACGCAACGACCGTTTCACGTGATAATTCATCGCGCTGCAGTAGAATAACTCCGATCGATTCCGTGACCGCTAGCATCAGTATGCAGAAGTGTGGGTGCTGTTTCATCGAAATGGCAAAGTACTAGTTCAGATGTGAAGGCGTTTTTCAGACGGCTAAACGCTGATTCGCAGGCAGGCAACCACTCAAAGCGAACACCGGAACCGAGTAATTTGTGCAACTATCGAGGCAAAGTCTCGTATGAATTGGCAGCCAGGAAAACTGCGCAAGTCCTTGGTCCTTTATTTACGAGGAAAATGAAGAACGGCAGATATTTTATCAGGATCAGGACGAATGCCCTCCTTACTCGCAATGTGGCCTAAGACCTTAATTGTCTTGCTAGCACTTCGTGTTCAGCTGAAGGCCAGCCGTACCAAGACACATGAGGACTTCGTCTAAATGGTGTAAGTGTTGAGAGAAGGTTGACGAGAAAACAATGATGTCGTCCAAATAGCACAGGAAAGTTTTCCACTTCAGTCCACGCAAAATAGTGTCAAATAATGCGTTTGAATGTTGCGAGTGTGTTGCAGAGGCCCAAGGGCATTACATTGAACTGGTAAAGTCCGTCTGGTGTCGAAAATGCAGTCTTTTCTTTATCGTCCTCATGCATCGCTATCTGCCAGTATCCCAAACGTAGATCGAGACTCGGGAAGTGTTGAGCTCCTTGCAGCGAATCCAAGGCGACATCTATACGTGGCATAGGATATACATTCTTGCGCGTGATCTTTTTAGCACCCGGTAATCTATGCAGGTCGTGGTTGAGACAACCACAACCTTAATACGATAAGAACTAGCAGTAACCCAGATGACACCCCACCAGTAATGATAGAAGAAGTCAGAAAAGCTTTAGAGAGCATGCAAAGAGGCAAAGCTGCTGGTGAGGATCAGGTAACATCAGATCTGCTGAAAGATGGAGGACAGATTGTGTTAGAAAAACTAGCCACCCTGTTTACGAGGTATCTCCTGACGGGAAGGGTACCAGAGTCTTGGAAGAACGCTAACATCATCTTAATACATAAGAAAGGAGATGACAAGGACTTGAAGAATTACAGGCCGATCAGCTTGCTCTCTGTAGTGTACAAGCTATTTACAAAGGTAATTGCTAACAGAGTAAAGAAAACATAAAAATTCAATCAACCAAAGGAACAAGCAGGATTTCGAACAGGATACTCAACAATTGACCACATTCATACTATCAATCAGGTAATAGAGAAATGCTCAGAGTATAACCAACCACTATACATAGCCTTCATAGATTACGAGAAGGCGTTTGATTCAGTAGAAATATCAGCCGTCATGCAGACACTGCGGAATCAGGGCGTAGATGAAGTATATATAAACATTATGGAAGAAATCTACAGGGGATCAACTGCTACCATAGTGGTTCATAAAGAAAGCAACAGAATACCAATGAAGAAGGGTGTAAGGCAGGGGGACACAATCTCCCCAATGCTATTTACCGCGTGCTTACAGGAGGTTTTCAGAAGCCTAGAATGGGAACAGTTAGGGATAAGAGTTAATGGAGAATACCTTAGTAACCTGCGCTTCGCCGATGACATTGCATTGCTGAGTAACTCAGGGGACGAATTGCAACTCACGATTACGGAGTTACACAAGGAGAGCAGAAAGGTGGGTCTTAAAATTAATCTGCAGAAAACGAAAGTAATGTACAACAACCCCGGAAAGGAACAGCGCTTCGAGATAGGTAATAGTGCACTTGAAGTTGTAAAAGACTATGTCTACTTAGGGCAGGTAATAACCGCAGAGCCTAACCACGAGATTGAAGTAACTAGAAGAATATGAATGGGGTGGAGTACATTTGGCAAGCACTCTCAAATTATGACAGGTAGATTGCCACTATCCCTCAAGAGGAAGGTATATAACAGCTGTATCTTGCCGGTACTTAGCTACGGAGCAGAAACCTGGAGACTTACAAAGAGGGTTCAGCTTAAATTGAGGACGACGCAGCGAGCAATGGAAAGAAAAATGATTGGTGTAACCTTGAGAGACAAGAAGAGAGCGGAGTGGATTAGGGGACAAACGGGGGTTAAGGATATCCTAGTTGAAATAAAGAAGAGGAAATGGACATGGGCCGGGCATGTAGCGCGTAGACAGGATAACCGCTGGTCATTAAGAGTAACTAACTGGATTCCTAGAGAAGGAAAGCGGGTTAGGGGGAGACAGAAGGTTAGGTGGGCAGATGAAATTAAGAAGTTTGCAGGTATAAATTGGCAGCAGCAAGCACAGGACCGGGTTAACTGGCGGAGCATGGCAGAGGCCTTTGTCCTGCAGTGGACGTAACCAGGCTGATGATGATGATGAATATATGCAGAAGCGCACAGAACCGTCTTTTTTTCGAACTAAGACGACAGGTGATGACCAAGGGCTAGCAGAGGGGCGTAATACGTTCCATCTCAACATGTCGTCAACGTTTTCTTCAATAACCTTCCACTCAGCTAGCGATACGCGATATGGCTGACGACGAACAATTGATGTACTCTTAGTCTCGATGCAATGCGTGGTCACGCACGTCTGTGCCAATACGGGTGAACTGACGTCAAACAAAGCTTTGTGCTTAGTCAGCAAAGCAAACAGTTGTTGGGTCCGCGAAAGGGTCAGGTCACAGCTGATGGTAGCGCACGCCAACGTTAAGCCCTTCGGAATAAGAACTTTTTTTGGACGTCGGGTTTTTTGCGCGAACGAATGCGAAGCCATCGTCAAAACGTATCAGACCCGATGCAAAGGCTATTCCTCTGGTGACACAGCGTACGGAGGGTTGTACGAGCACATCGCCATAATCAATGAGATCAGA
>NW_027465487.1:0-25523 GCF_043290135.1 Rhipicephalus microplus | reverse complement strand
TAGCGTCTTTCTATTGGCACCAAGGTGGGATGACAACAAATGCGGACGGCGGAGACTTAGCGCTCCACATTTCAACAGAAATAATTTTCTAGAGCACTTGCGAAGTCGAAAAAGGAATTATAATAAAATACTTCCGCATTTTTTTTTTCATTTTTTAAATGAAGTGTTCCAGTTCGCGCTGTTTTGCTTTTTGGCTGCCTGTGAAGCGTGCTCTGTCTGTAGGGCACTGTTGCTGGCAGGCCAAACAAACTAACGAATGATTGTTAGTGCTCATAAAAACGCACTTTACTGGGGAAATGTGCACTTTACTATTCGTACTACTATTCATTACTCTAAAACGTGAGTCAAGTCTAATAATTAGAGATATCTTTACTTCCATGCTCAAATTACAATAGGAAAGTTTTTTTCTGCATGAATTCCGCTTTCAGTGACCTGGAGTGTGGAAAACCACTTGTAGCTTATAGATGCAGTAGGCTAAACACATAGCAAAGTGAAAGCTATACAAGCAACATAAACTTTAAATACGTCACTTTTTTACGATGTTTAGAAGGAGGCACAGCTCTTTTATTTGCGTAATTGTAATGTTCGCTAACCAGCAGAAAATACCGTAAAATTTTCTTCCATAAAATAAAGAGAAAGGAGAGGAAGCCAGTGAGGTTAATCAGTTACCGGAATAAATTTTGTCAAAAAGCAGGAAATGGTTTTAACAGAAGCAATAACAATATATTTCATGTTTGAACACTGTTTCTCAAAGGACCTATCAGTCTGTGTTTACCGTTGAAAGCTATCTAACCAGTTGGTAGAACAAATTTTGCCAAAAAGCAGGAAGTTATTTTTACAGGAGCAAGAAAACTATATTGCATATTTGACCGCCGTTTCTCAAAGAACCTATCAATCTGTGCCTTCCGTTGAAAGCTATCTATCCAGTTGGTAGAATAAATTTTGCCAAAAAGCAGGAAGTCATTTTTACAGGAGCGAGAAAACTATATTGCATATTTGACCACTGTCTCTTAAAATACCTATCAGTCTGTGCCTTCCGTTGAAAGCTATGTAACCAGTTGGCAGAACAAATTTTGCCAAAAAGCAGGAAGTTATTTTTACAGGATCAAGAAAACTATATTGCATATTTGACCACTGTCTCTCAAAGGACCTATCAGTCTGTGCCTTCCTTTGAAAGCTAGAGCAAAAAATTCACCGCCCAAGCACCTTCATGCAAATAGTTTTACCAGCAAAAGCTGAAACGTGCTGCTACGGTTTTGGGCATTGGCTTCAAGTCGACGTGGCCGCGAAGCCTTTCGAAATAATTGGTTACATTTTTATGCTTCCTAATGAGGTTAGACACACGTTTGGCTTGGCTTTACCACGGTGTGTATCTCACATACCGGAAACTGTGCCTCGCATGACCCTGGTAATTTAGGAGTGTAATGAGCGGTCGAATGCGTTTATGAATGCGTTAATCACAGTGATTCTGCTATAACTACAGACGCTCACAGAACGCGTAGCCGAAGCCAATGTGCCACAATGGAAACTCTCGGCGAAAGTAGGCGTTCGCCCCGCTGAACGCGCTCCCGCAGTCAGCACGTTGACGCCACAACGATGCTACGAGCGTTTGACATCATGAGCGAACTCGGCGGCGTGTTTTGCAGGATCCGCCCGCCAACGGCGCCTGCATTCCCGTACACGATTTAGTGTTGGCTTGGAAGGCTTCCCGATCATCGGTACGCAGGTGCTGCTGGCACTCGGCCTCCCGGGAATGTTTTTGTGCCCGGACTTCTCCACCTACCCAGCAAAGGTGAGCTCTCTGACTTTTATGCCTAGTTCACACCGCAACCGGTTTACAGGGTAGCCAGCCGGTCTGAGAACTGGCTAACCTCCCTGTACTTCCTCATTTATTCCTCCTCCTCCTCCTCCTCCTCACACCGCAACATCCGCTTTCTACAGCGACCGAAATTCCCCATCCGCCGAAACGCAGCGTTGTTCGCACTGGACGCACCCCGCGCCGCCGAATATGCCATTACTACGGGGCGAACGCGGGATGGATGCGCTGTCACCCGGTTGTTCTCGCGGCTCGCAAACGCTACTACGCTATCCGGTGGTGTATACTTCGACGATTCTCGTACGCAAGAAGCAAGAAAAGACATTACTGCTTACTTTGCTGGCAAGTGGCTGTCTTGTAATGCACGCAGAGCAGAAAAACCACCGACGCCAGCGGCGTTGGTGGGTTCGTTTTGCTCTGCAAGACCGCAACAAGCTCGGTCACGCCAACAGCAAGCTCGGTCACCTCTTGCACGAAATACGGAGGCGAAGTAGGCACAGAGTAGGTTAAACGCCAGTTGGTTTCAACATTCAGTTACGTGCACTGCGGCATAAGAAGTGAGTAGGGCTTGGCCGCCATTTTTCAAAATTCCTTGACTAGCGCTCCTATTGGTCCGCGGTGACCGATTCGGCGGCAGACGCCGCAAAAATCGGTCCGAGAGTGATCGGCGTGGAGATGGCCCTTCCGGCGAATCTCGCTGCCGCCGAACCGGATTCGAAGCACTTTCGGCGGCCGGAATGCTCAGTGTGAACGTGGTCTTACACTTTAGGCGCTCTCCCAAAGTTGTCCGCGGCATACCTATAGGAGGAAGGTTTAAGGAGAAACTGTTGCGCTCGGCGCCATGTCTTCGACGGGGTGGACGACGTCACTCACAATCCAGCCAATGGTGTGCGTGCTTGGATACGAAGCAGCGAGCGACGTAACCGATAACACAGCCAACGGAGACCGCTCGTGATACCGCAGCCCGATGGATTTTCGTCTTTCCTATAGCCATATAGCTTTCGCTGTAAAAAGTAAAAGTGCTTGCACTACGCTAAGAAATACTTGGCATTAAGAAAAGATTTTGCTGAGTCGGCCGGACATAACATTAGCGCAAATGACATAAAATATTTACTACAGTAATAATAACAAGATCGATGGCTGGCATGGCATTGTGGAAACAAACTGTTGCTGCATTCTTTTCAACTCAACATGCGATCTGCTCCAGAAACTTTACATGTCCATATAGAAACAACTCTTATGAACAAGTGGAACAATTTCTTCTTTTCTTATCCCCAAAGAAGATGTAAAAGTCAAAATGCATAAAGGTAGAACTTGTATAAATTTCGAGCGTTATGGGAGGCAAGTGTACGCATGTGTTCTTTACCATTGAAAATTGGTTAAATTTTCATGCTCCCGAATTCGCGGTTAAATGTTGAGGTAATGATTTATGTTGATACAATATACCTGTTATTTTTATGTCAAATGTCATTTCCCTCCTAACTAAAAGGCGATTTCCTGCAAAAAGGTCTCATTTTGTATTTAGTTCTTTTGTTTTTTTATAGCCAGCTGTCTTCTTCTTTAACCATGGTGCACTAAAGCTACAGCTCAATTTTCTTAGTTCTCAATTTACGTGGCGAAATTCCGGCCAAGCGCACTTTCGTGTCCCACATTTATCCCTCGGTTGCTTACTTGTGTTTAGTCATATGCAGCTGTCCTAGCCATAAAGATCTTCGGCTGTAAAAAGGGAATCTCTTAAAGAGCTTGCTTTTGTTAGATTCTGCCATGCGCAACTATGGAATAATCAGCAGAAAGAAAATGAAATATGTGTTACTGTAGCCCTGAATTTATGCTATAAAGATTGCGTAACATCTCGTGTTTCCTTCGCAACAATGCGGCCCAATTTTTCTATTACAACATTTTTGTTCATTATATTGCAACACAGTCTATTATAACTCGGATAATCTGAAAGAGCTTTTTAAAATTTCACTTATTGCTACCATGCACTGTTATGCCTCCAGCTTTGCTAAATTTCTTGATTAAGAGCATGCCGAAATAATTTTATCTCAGAGAGAGCACCAAATATGCGTAGAATAGAATGAAAATGTTCCATCTAAAACAGCCTTATAATGTAAGTGCTTTAAACAAGACAAAATGAAATGAGATAACTGGACCATCGAGAGATGTATTTTAAAATTGAACATTGCCTTACGGCTAGATTTTGTTTTTTTGTATTGATGCGGTGTGGGGAGATGTTGGTGCACCAATAGGGCACCGGCAACTTCTTATCGCTTAAAGGTGTCTAATAACAAAGTTCACAAAATGCCCAAGTCTGTAAGCGTAGCAAGTCCACAGCACAAAAATATACAATTTAGCACAACAGTTAGGATAGGATATTTAGAAACGAGGTGTTCAACAATCGCATTTACGTGGATATAGGGTAATGTTAAGAAATCGTACAGAACCTACTGCGTATAGTCGAACAGTCACATAAGTGTCAACATAACAGACGCCATACTCGGCACAACACTGAACAGTCCCATTATAATGCACTGTCACGTATAAAAAAATCTGAATCGCACTAATACCAGCCAAGGATGCCACTGTCTTCAAAGAAAACTTTCGATGCTTTTGCGGCACACTTCTGTAAACGTCTTGTTAGTCACGGGCTCAAAAGCTAGATTTTAACTTATGGTTGGTGACCTTATTTCTCGTTTTTCTATGAAACACTGAGAGCAGCCGAGCAGCTGGTGGAAATGAGAACAGAGAATCTTTTCAGAAGAGATAAGAGCATAAAAATTATTGTCTACATTTTCAATCTTACCATAACGAATGGAGAAACACAAATTCTGGACATAGTGGCGGTCAAGTAAGCTTCAGTTAAAAACTCACGTTGAAGAGAGCAGTGGGAGAATCGGGTGCTCTTCGCCCAAGAAAATATTTCTGCCAGACCATATTGATGATCCATCGAAACAGGCTAGAGTGCTGTTAGCGTTTCTCGAAGAACATCAACGTCGTTTGTCAATTACCAAAAGTTAACCTAAACTTTTTTCTAGATAAGTCACCTATTTCTAATATATGTTGGCTGCTTTCCGAGAATACCACCTTTAGAAAGGATGACTTACGCTGCTGATTTATTTCTCGCAGTTACTGAAGAGTAAAACGGTTAAATACTAGAAAACGATAACAGCACTTTTAGACGTTCTAGTATATTGCTTCATAAAATAAATTACGAACTTCACAGTTCAGTACAGAAATCTAATTCATGGTGTTGTGTTAGAAATGTAGCAATAGAGAAATGTTCTAGCACTATTAAAGCCAAGATTTTTCACGTGAGTGTAAGCTGCTATTTCGGCCTGCTTTAACATGACAATAAATAATGACATCACAGTCAAATACCCATCAAAGAGCTAGTGAAAGAGAGGCAGAGAGGCCAGAATATTGTAAATTATTTGCCACGAATACACTTGTACTGTTCACAATCAAGCTGTGATCGACGTTATTGTTCTCCTGCATTGGCTGAGCTTTCGCTCTTTTTCTGGTTGACTTTTGTAAATCTTTCTTTTTATTTTGGTGTTTGTGTCAGAATACAGAAAAAATTCTGTTATCAAGCATCTCATCGCTACTGGTTTCTTTGTTCACTTTCAAGGAAAATGACTTGTGACTGTGCTCTTTTATCGAAACACCATTCAGAACTGGTTAGAACGTTCGATCAGACAGACTACTCGTTCCAGAAAACGTTTTTAGTGCAACTAAGTTCACTAACGAGCGGAGAGGGTTCTGCGCATACAAATTACTTTTCTGTTGGCAGCGATCACTTGGAGCTCAGCTCGTGCATTTCATTTACCTATTTTTTGAGAACTCCTGTCACATATTCAGGATCAGCTTCTAAGAGAGCAGATATTTAGCTCCGGTGTGCAGCGGGATGTTTACGTTACGCTTAGGCATGTTTTATGAACTCAGCTGACTTTCTTGCAAGAACAATAGATCAAAACAACGGCACAGCAAAGACGCAAATCGGAAACACTAGAAAACCGTAGTGAGGTGGGAGCAACGAATGCGTTCGAAAAAGGAGTGAATGATTTATCACCATTCACCGAGCCGACCGAAGCAATATTTCAACGTACGTCTTTTCGCTAAGGTTTATTTATTGTTCCAAGAACTACAGTGTGTAGAGACTGCGTCTTGACATGTTTTATTCTGAGAGGGAGCAGCCATGTCTTGAATAATGCAGCAGAAGAGACGAAAACCTTGCTTTACCAATGCAAGAGTTCATGGCGCCGTGGTTGAGCATGGAGAGCGCTGAGTACGAAGTAATATAAAATCACATTTTAAAAGGCCACCAGGTGTGCTGAGCCTCGATGAATTGCGGCGACGCCGAATACAACCTCCAATAAGCTTCGACCAACCGATGTGAGGCGACTACCTGAAGGCTGCGTCGGTGATTCAAGTCGATCACCGAGGTGCACGCGGATGGTGCAAGTGGCGCGTGTGTGTGTGTGTGTTGGTGTTTGTGTGTGCTCTGCAACCATAGCTGAGCTATGTGCGTTAGTGATAAAGACGAGGAAAAAAGCTTTGAAGGCCCAGGACGCTTCGAAAGATACCTCCAAGACAAAGTGGGCGAGGTGCTCGGTGTGCGAACCGTGGGTCAGACTCCAGGATACAGCCTTCTCCTCCATCAAGGAGGCAGATGCAGCAGCCCATTATAAGTGTCGTCAGTGCGCGAAGCTCAACTCATTTAGAAAAGAAATGATGGGATTGGTCAAGCAAACATCAGAGAGCAACAACCTAGCAATAGCCGACCTGAGGATGCGCTGTTACGATGACGGTGACGCCAACACGGTCCCGAAGGCGCCACCAACTCCGCCGGGAAGGTCACTAGCCGTTTGGTAGCGTAGGTTTCTCAGCTCGCGACTGCTTCTGCGCAGAGCTGATAGACGAGTGGACGAGACGGCGGTAAGTTAAGGCAAAGTTTATGTACGGCAAAGAAATAGAGGCATTACAAATTAGGCACTGGGGCCGACAGCTTAGAGACTCGAAGAGCCGAGCTTTCTTCTCTGACACATAGGTCAGCCACGCATTGCCACGCATTGCGTAAGACTCGCCAGACTCGAAGGCGCCGATTGCTGTGCGTGGTTGCAGCCAAGGACGAGTGACGTTCGCACGCATTGCGTAAGACTCGCCAGACAGGAAGGCGCCGATAGCTTCAACGGGCTTGCGGGCTGAGGGAGCTCGCGGTGCGTGCGTGACAGACTGGCGCCACCGCTTGATGACGTCGTTGAGTTGGTCGCGTCAGGCGGGCTCGACACAGATTGCCTTTTTCAGAGGCATTGACGTTCGGTGTGGACTCGCAGGCGCAACAGCGCCTAGAGGAGGAGACTGCGACCCGAATGAGAGAAGGGGAGCATTTGGAGGCCCTGCTACGTGTCAAAAAAACGTGAAACGCTGATTTTACTGCCAAGGTGGTGGTTTTGGAGCAACGCAACCCATCCCTGAACCAGACCAGCATGGCGGACAGCAAGGAAACAAAAACGATGCCCCCCCCCTTCAGCACAGACTCCGAGCAGGTAAATGTGACGGGAGGCGAGACCAACGCTGGTGCTTGGCAGGTGAATGGCAAAATCTATCCTCAACAAGAATAAGACACCGTGCCCCCCGCCGCCTCCCTCTCCGCCCTCCTAATATTATACGGACAGCTAAAGAAAGCAACTCGCCACACAAAGCCAGGCACAAAGCCAGACATCTGACTCATGGGATTGTCACAGATAAGGAATATTCACGGAGAAGACAAACAGCACAGAGTTTTTCCAGCAGGGGGCTCTGTCCGACAGGCATTCCTGTGTGGTGATAGGCACGCATACCAACTGGAGGGTCATGTGCTACGCGCAACCTTAAGGAGCAAGCTAGTCCACTTCCTCATTTCAGCTTTGACCTCGAATACGGCAATATGGTCCGCTGATGAGGCCATAGTCGTGAACCATGCAGGCCGTAGAGACATGCTGAATGACCAGCCTCCAGCGGACTTTGCAAAGAATGTACAAGCGCGTCTGCAGACTTGTGTGGAAAAATCTAATAAACGTAATTTTGTCATATATGCCATCCCAGAAATGGCGGGCTCCCATGAACCAGTCAACAAGGTCATAGCCAGCAACAACACCATGCAACAGGTTTGCGGGGAGCTTGGGCCCCGAAACGAACTTGTGACTATGAACAGATTTCTACACAGAGACTCGCCGGCGGAATGGTACAGTGCTGACATGGCTCAGGAGCGCGGTCAGAGCTTAGGCCGCAGACTGTGTGTTTTTTAGGACTAAGATCATGGGCGAAGAAACTACCGCAGTGCTGATGAAGGAAGCAGCAGCCTGCAGTGAACCCCTTCATGGAAGCCTTTCGCCAGGCCCTACTGAAGATGATTGGAGGAGATCGCTTTCAAGGAAAGAAAGTAAAGCGCGGCAGAAAGGAATACCAATAACATCTATCACCCCCTATGGTTTCTCGCAACTACATTGAAACACAGAAGAAGAAAAGACGACACAAAAAGAACAAGAGGACCACAATTTATTAGCTAAACGAGTAGGGTGGCTGACGAGAGGAAAAATGGTAAGAACTGGCTACGGTTATCGAAACAAATGATGTGTAGGTTGCCTGCTTAGCCGAAACACATCTGCGAAACTTAGAGGAACCGCCACCTCTGAAAGGCTACGTGTGGACTGGGCTCAACCGAAAAAAAGCGAATGCAAAAGAGGTGGTTTGGGGTTTCTGAATATAATGGACTCTCAGTGAGACATGCTACAGTTTAACTGCTCAGAGCATATGTGGCTATCGGGGAACATCGACAGACACAAGGCGGCACTGGGCCTCGTCTACCTGTGGACTGGCAAAAATAGATATGACAAAATTGTGGATATTTTGCATGCATAAAAATGACATTCCCAACATTACTCTGCCACTACCGATTGTCGGCGACTTCAATGCGCATATCTAGGAGCTCGATAGGCTCACAGACCGAACTGGAAAACTCCTTTTAGACTGGGTGGAGAAAATGGAGCTCGTCATTGTATACACCACCGAAAAATGCAAGGGCACAATAACCTGGGCTGCAAGGAGCAATACATCATGCATAGACTATTGCCTTATCTCGCCAGGCCTCCCCCCGCAGCTAACCGACATGCACGTCGACGAGAACGGAGAAGAGAGTATAAGCAGTGACCTTCACAGTATCAAATTGCTATTCGGAGCACAGGCTTACCCTACCCGGCTTCCTGGAGCCTAGACCAGCTGTCGGACACTCACGGATGCGGAAATAGGGGAGTTGGCAGGTGGTTGGATGGAAGAGGAGGCAGTCCAGAAAGGCATGGGAACCTTTGATGATTTCCACATCTGGATAAAAAAGATGATAGGAAAAGGGGGCAGCAAACACAGGCCCTCAAGACGCCCACCGAGACAGAACAAGAAGGCTTGGTGGAACAACGACGTGGCAACTACTCTAGCTACATGTAAACAGCTCTGCCAGCCACATAGATTTGCGCTCCGGCCTAGTGCTGATGAGGCGGAGGTCCAGCACCTGTGGGCTCGTTATCTGAGGGCCAAGAAATCTATGTCTACCTTGGTCCAAGACAGCATGAGAACCATAAACCGCAAGATACTAAAGGAAATAAAAGAGGCTGGTTGAGATGCAGGGAAGAAATTCTAATGGCACATACAGGGCCAGAAGTCGACAGTGCAGCCATGGACAGCCTTCGGGATCCCGAAATGAGGCTGGAGTACTGAGGTGAGGCATGCTTCCACTTCATGGCGGAAAATATGGCAGGAAGGCTCAGGTTGCAAGCTGGGCATAATATTGACTTGGATGAGAGACCTCAGTCTCCTGACCTGCCACGGTGCGGTGGTATCACTGAGAGAGAGAGAGAGAGCTTGACCGGGCCCTCAAGCGGCTGTATGGTACATCAGCGGCTGGGCTGGATGGAATTCCACCTCTGCTGCTGAAGCGAATTGGGAAGGAGACTCGAGAACACTTGCGAGACGCCCTCAACTATGTCATTCAGTTTGGCAACATACCGAAAGAGGTACGCCCGCATAAGGCTCATTCTTTAGAAAGGTGTTGAGAACTCTCTCTCTGACAGCTATCGACCCATCACTATAACGTCATCAATGTACAGAATGTTTGCCCATATCGTGCGAGCAAGGCTACAACAGTGGGCCGATGCTGAGGTCCTAGGAAAACTACACGGTTTCCGGCCTGGCAGATGCCTGGAAGAAAAACCTTTTTGTGGTCATGCTGCAGTAAATGGAAGTCGCTGTAAAGGAATCCCATACGATCTTTGTGGATTTTCTGAACATATCACAGGTATACGATGCCGTTGAACAGGCTAATCTGTGGTCACCACTGTCTCAACTAGGTACGGCAGAGGAAGTGGTGACACTGCTTAGAGCACTCTACGTTGACATTCAGGCAGTTGTACGGTAGGGACAAAAGAATTTGCACCCCATCAAAGTGGCCAAGGGGCCTGCGACAAGGGTGCCCCGTGTCACCACTGCTTTTCATGCTGTATGTTGCAGGTTTAGGGCATCATATGACAGAGAGTGGGCTTGGCATTGACCAGAGCTACAGGAAGAAGGGTAGCACAAACATACGACACATCCAGGCACTGTTTTACGCCGACGATATTGTCTTCCTGGCGAACAATCCTGACGGGCTGCAGGACCTCCTGAACTGTGGTCCTTCAACCGTTTCGAGGTATGCAGACCGCTAAGGAAAGGAGTGACAGTGCCGAGCCTGACGCTCGCTCGGAAATGCTCTGCTGTACCTGTCGTCGGGCACAAGACAGGCTGTGGAGACCCGACAGACAGAGGTGGGCCGCATGGCTCTCGGCACACAGAGGTGCATGCCGAATGAAGTCGTCCAGGCGATGTTGGTTGTACCTCCTTTGAAGCGCGAAAGCCCTGGCAAAATCTCCTATGAGCGGAGATTAAGCGGGATGTCCGATAACCGGTGGGCCCAGAAGATGTGCAAGTACATCCACCTACGATCCTATAAGACCAAGTGGGCAACTCGAACAAGAGTCCTCACTGAACGGTATGGCGTCGAAACCACCCGACTCACGGTCGTCCCACAAGCTGGCCAAAGACACAAAGTGAGAGAACACGTGAGAGCCCCTGAACTAGAAAGATGGATGACTTCAACGCAGACAAAGCTGGCGCTGTCAGTATACCGTACAAACAAGCAAATCGTTGAACCAGAATGGTTCTACGACAATTCCAGGGGAAGTAGTCTCCTCTCAGAGGCCCATGGTGGGGTCCTCCGCACTCGCGCCATGCAGGCCAAGTTCACACTGAGCACGCCGACGACCTGCCATCGCTGCAACGCAGCCGAGGAAACAATTTAGCACGTTGTGCTCGAGTGCATTGGCCTGCAGCCCGGGCCGCCGCTCAAGCAACCGCTCGGGCAGACTAACCCCAGTTACACCAGTGCCTTCGCGATGGCGCTGGGATTCCGCGAACAGGGTGCGCCCCCTAACTTGAAAAGATGGAATTTGACGAAGCGATGGCTGGAGCACTGGTGGTGCACCAGAAATCCGCCAGGTGCCCTCGAAAGGGCAGGAAACTAGAACTTCTTCCTTTCAAAGGTCAGATCCGTGTTGTATATACTCGTTGATCGCCCGCTTCAACGGGCAAGACCACAGTTATTATCATCATCATCATCATCATAATCATCATCTTCATTATTATCATTATTATCGAGTTAGATGAATAGCGAATGAAAGTCAGAACTTTGTGCGTTATGGAAAAAAATTGCATGGGGAGTGGATTGAGTATTTTATTGGATTGGATTGGATGAACTTTTATTTGGTCCTCTAAAACACCGATCACTGTGTTGCGGGCAGCTCCCACGTGGGGAGTGAGATGCCAAGCTCTTCAGTCGCCTCGTGGGCTTGGTGGACAGCCCAGAGCTGATTTGCCACGGACGTGCTGCGGATTGCCGCCTCCCATCTGGCAGAGGTGATGTTCGATAAAGAGCGAATTTGGTGCACTGCCAGAGCATATGTTCTAATGAAGCTATTTCCCCACAATGTGGACAATGATTACTTGGGTATAGGTCAGGGTACATAATGTGTAACATTTTCAAAATAGGGTACATCCGCGTTTGCAAAAGCCTTAATGTAAGTGCTTGGGCCGAGTTAGATTTTTGTGAGGTGGAGGAAAAATCCTTCTAGACAGGTAGAAATGTTTAGTGAGCTCGTTATATGTTGTAGGAATTTCCCGGTTATCCCCTTCACCGGTAGAACGCATCCTCCTGGAGGCGTGGCTGGAGAAGTCTCGCGCCGCCTCGTGTGCTGCTTCATTGAGATTGGGAGGGAAATCGTTGATTTGTCCAAGGTGAGCTGGGAACCAACTCAAAAGATGATGCGTTATGTTCTTGCCTGTCAGTATTCTCAGCGTTTGTTCAGAGACCGTCCCCTTGGCGAAAGCCTGTAGTGCTGCCATGGAATCACTGTAGACGACTTCAATGTTATCCATCTTGAGTGCTAAGGCGATGGCCACCTGTTCCGCAATGATTGGGTCTTTCGTCCTGACCGTCGCTGAGTTGACGACACGGCCAGCCCCATCGACCACCACTGCCACAAACGCTTTCCCATTAGTGTAGGAGGCCACGTCAACAAATACGACCCCTCGTTCCTCGTTTGAGACTTGACGGAGTATAGTCCTGGCCCTCGCTACTCTTCTTTTGACGTTGTGTTCTGGATGCATGTTTCGTGGTATAGGAGATACCGTGATATTCTCCCTGATGTTGTCGGGGATATCATTGTAATTGCGTATGATTGCCATTGGGTGTTGGCCCAGCTCCTGCAGAATCATTCTTCCCGACCTTGTTGTAGGTAACCTTGCAAACTCTGCTCTCTCTTGGGCTTCTGCTATTTCTTCGAGCGTGTTGTGAATGCCAAGCTCAAGTAGACGCTCGGTGCTGGTATGTATGGGTAGGCCCAGGACCTTCTTGATAACTTTCCTGAGGAGCACATTCAGTGTCTCGGACTCTGCTTTTGACTAGTTGTGCATTCCTGCTTCGTACGTGAAGTGGCTTAGAACAAACGCATGCATCAACCTGATGAGTTTGCCTTCCTTGATCCCATTTCTTTTGTTGGCCACTCTGCATATGAGGTGCACCGCACTGTCTGTTTTCCAAGTTAACTTGGCTATAGATTTGCTGTTGGCGCCGGTAGACTCTATCACCATGCCCAGGACTTTGATGTAGTCGACCCTCTGGATGGCATCCCCTTGATTTGTACGGAGGTGGATGTCTATCTGGTTTAACGGCTTCCATCCCCTGGGCTTCGGTCTCCGGCGTGCAGTCCGATACAGTAAAAGTTGTGACTTACTCGAGGAGCACTTGAGCCCAGACGGACGAAGGTACTCTTCTACCATGTCAATCGCCTCTTGCAGGGCGCTCTCAATCTGTCCCTCGCTTCCACCTGTGCACCAGATGGTAATGTCATCTGCTTAGATGCTGTGTTTAAATCCTTCAGTGATCAATAATTTCTTTGACGGTCCAATAATGGCACTGTTGAACAGCATTTGTGAAATCACTGCCCCTTGCGGCGTTCCCCTTGCTTCTAGTTTGATTGCTGTGGTCTCAGTATTTGCAATCTTCATCACAGCTTTCCGATCTGTAAGAAAGGACCATACGTAGTCTTAGAAGGCTTTCCCCAGACCAAGCTTGGAAATTGCTTCGAGTATGAATGAGTGGTGGATGTTGTCAAACACTTTTTTTAGATCTAGGCACAGAATGGCTCTCAGGTCTGTGGTTTCGTTGTCGATGACCTGGTGTTTGATAAGCTTCAATGCATCTTGTGTGGATACCCTTGCCCTGAATCCAACCATATTGTGTGTATATATGTCATTATCTTCCAAGTACTTGTTTATCTTGTGCTGTATGGCATGTTCTGCAACCTTGCCAATACATGATGTCAAGGATATTGGCCTTATGTTGTCCAAGTTAGGGGACTTTCCTGGCTTAGGAGAGTATTTCATTGGTAATAATAATTTTGCTGAAGAGAATGAAGGAGTCCATCGTTCGTTCATTACTTGCTTCGTAAACAATGAATGTAATGGAAAGTTTCGTGAAAGGTGTGTTGGCGGTGTGCTTAGGTTAAACCATTATTGGCGTCTGATGAGTAAGGTTTTGTGGCTGCGGATAAATTTAGTTGATATTTTATGTTTAAACATTGCTACCATTCCTCAAAGACCACTTATAGATGACAACTACAACTCGCGAATTGTTTACTTCCTATGTAACATATTCTTAGGTGTGCTTAAAGCCTAAGTAACGGCTGTCTAGAATTATTTCAGGAAGTTGTAATCGAACTTTATCCATCCCGGTACTTATCGCTAAAGCGTCTTAACACGACAGCGTTAATGCGCTCGTTTCGCACAAATAGTGGTGGTAGTGTGCGTCGTTAATTTTGAACGAAAAATTATGTTGTGCGTGACTGAAAAACCAAGAAAGACGGAAATAAAATAAATAAAAAGCATAGTATATCCACGCAGTGAATGATGATGAGTGGGGCGAAGCGTCCGACAGCTTGTTCGTGCTTCCGTCCATCCGTTCGTTCTTGCTTTCGTCCGTTCGCGTGACCATCCGCGCGTCAATCCATGCGTCCGTCTTTCCATGCGTCCGTCCGTGAGCCCGTCCATCCGTCTGTTCGTTAGTTTCTGATTCCATCCATCCATCCATCCGTCCGTCCGTCTGCTAGTCTGCCTGTCCTTCCGTTCCGACCATGCGTCTGCCCGTGCGTCCGTCCATGCGTCCATCTAGTGAACACTCCAAGCACCACCACCTTTCTTCTCGTAACCCCTGTGGCACATACCCACTTTAGAGCGGGTATGTGCCACCGCTGGTTACATACATACATACATACATACATACATACATACATACATACATACATACGGAGAAGCGACAGACCCACGTCATAAGGAGATTCGCCCCTAAAAATATCTGGGTTTGAGTGCGACGATTGAACAGAGCGTGTTTTCGTGGCAAGCAGGTGTTCTTCCGATCAGCCATGCGTTTTTTTACTTTATTTTGAGTCGGGCATCACTCAGCCACGCGTCTGCATCTAAATAGGGTGAAAATAGCTTTGCTTCATGAACGCACACCTCTTTTATACAGGCTTCACAATGCAACATGTAATATCGCAGTAAAATTGCGTTGGTACAGGCGTACATTGCCATAAGGCGTCAGAAAGTGCTCTTATAATTATGATAACGACATCGTGGTTCAAAGCGGGCCACCCATTACGAAAGGCACACACGTTGCTGCTTGTGTTTTCTTAAGATCGCGCAGTGGTTGCTTAACAAAAGGGAAAACATATCATGCGAATAATTGCTCGTAGTGTAAAACACACTAAAGATTACACAGAATGCAAATATATGCGAAAGCTTCACTTGCACGCAACACTTTGCACTTTATCAGTTACATTCCAATAATTCACAATTTAAACTTCTCGAGTAACATCATACAATAAAAAGTACATATTAAGTGGTTTGAGTACGCACTATGGAAAACATATTGCTGTCGCATTCAAATCCTAACGGCGAAACTTTAGGGCCCTAAACTTTTTTTGTTGTTGCCCTGAAACCGCTTTCCTATGAAATTATTCTGCCCTAGGGTGAAGTAATTGAGGCAAATAAAGATCGACCGATTCCACGTACTTTGGGAATAAATGTTTTGGGAAGGATGCGTATGATAGGTGAATGTGTTTCATTTGTTTGATTGAGAAAGACAATAGAAGTGGCGCTAAGTATATGTAAAAATTCATGCGTACACATACGTCAAACAGCCGCATGTGTTTTATATTAGCAGTTGCTCTCAGTTGCGTAACAATGCCAACGTCAACATGGATATTAGCAGCACCAAAAGCGGTAAGCTGATATAAAGCGCTGGTGTTTGCGCTAATGTTTGCGAGCATAGTAGCCCTCAACACTGGTACACAAATCTAGTTCAGTGGATGACGACTAACTACAATTTACGTTAGCCCGACATGATGGCTTCATCGTAGGAGCACATGTGTAATGTTTATAAAACTCGATAGCGTCTTCTACAACCACAATTGGCGTTACACGAACACTAGCGTCTACTTCAAAAGTATGTCCGAAGCCTGGCGTGGTTCTGTGATAGAATACTTCATTTCCACGCAGAATGATAGAGTTAGAATCCTGCTGGGATACTAATAGTTATTGTTTGCGTTCGTCTGTTAAACGCTGCCTATGGCAGGTTTTTTAAAGCTCAAGCTTTAAAGTTACCCGCTTGTGTTCTTAGTGTTCCTGGGTATAGATATGAAACGTATATCACTTGTGGCACAAACCCGTATATCAGAGGCACATACCGCCCCCGGGTATGTACGACTGTTTTTTGAAGTATTTGGCGACGTACACGATAACACTGTAACATATTTCATGTCATGACCAGCGGGTCGTGTTCGTCAAACCATCTTACCCTCTCGTTCTACTTTCGGTGCACACCAACTTAAGGGGGTGATCACGAGAGCACACAGACGTAGGCTGCTACATAGATAGATAGATAGATAGATAGATAGATAGATAGATAGATAGATAGATAGATAGATGCGAAAAGTGCTTGCAGTGCGCAAAAAATACACTTGATATTAAAAAAGAGATTTGACTGAGTCCGCCGGACATATGGACATGCCATTAGCACGAATGACATAAAGTAATTGCTACAGTGATAATAATAGGATCGATCTCGTGAATGGAATTTCTGGGATATCAAGTAATGTCACATTCTTTTCAAATCAACACGCAATCTGCTCCAAAAACTTTACATGCCTGTATGGTAACAACGCTCATGAACAAGTGTTCTGCACAAATTCTTGTTTTTTAATCCGCAAAGAAAATGTAAAGGTCGAAAGACATAAAGGAAGAGTTTTTATAAATTTCGAACGTTATGGGAAACAAGTAAGTGTACGCGTGTATTCTTTACCATTAAAAATTGGTTAAATTTCCATGCTCTAGAATTTGCGGGTAAACGTCAAGGTGTTGATTTATATTGATTCAGTATAACTTTTATTTTTTTAGTCAAATGTCATTTCCCACGGAATGAAAAGGAGATTTTCTGCAAAAAGCCTTCATTTTATATTTACCTCTTCTGTTTTTTCATAGCTTGTCGTCATCTGCTTTAAGCGTGGTACACTAAACCTCCAGCTCCTATTTCTTAGTTCTCAATTTACCTGGCGCTATTCTTGCGTAGCACATTTTCATGTTTCACAATTATATATCGGTTGCTTTTTCGTGTTTTTTATTGTTTTTTTAAAAGACAGAATAACGACGCGTAATTTTTCTGGTCTTGCTTCCCAAACTTAGGCCGTATGAACAGTTTGTTAATGCAAGTATTAAGACTTATCAACGGCTACGTAACCAGAACAGCCCTACAAATTACGAATTTCAAGAACAATACATTCCTCTGTAGCAGCACGGTAGATTGTGTGTGGCCACTATAGAATTATATGTCTTCAATGTTCGCGCTCTTGCTTGGTTGGCCTGACAATAGTTTTCTGTCAGTTCGATAGAGGGCAGTAGTTCCGTATCAGGCTCTCCAGAGCTTCAGAACGTGCTGGGTATCCGTGCGCGGCAAGTCGGTAACCCTTCGTGTGACCGGAAGCAAAATGTCGATTGCTGAAAGAATTTGCTGCACATTTTTTTTACGCTCGCTATAGATTCCTTTCATTATTATGGCTGCAATGCCCTTGTTGAAACCTGCAAAAGGAAACTGCAGCTATATGTAATGTTAAACCTGTTCAACGCCTTGACGATGCTTGTTTATTGTTCCGTGAATCTGCAGCAAGCTGTTTCGATCCCCCTTATCAACAACAACAGCCTCAAAAATAGCTTCCGAAAGATGTAGCAGTGGCATATTTAGACATTGGGTCCGATTCCTTTTCTTTTTTGTTTTGCTTTGAAGTGCGAGAAACTTGCGAGATTTGCGCTTTCGCTCATCACAAAATTGCAATGGTTAGCACGGCATCTTATCGGAATCTTTATTATCATTATATAGTCGACTGTGGAAAATGAACAGTGACTTATTAGAACTTTGATAAGAGTCTTTGGGTTCTACGGCGCTTAACTTCAACCTGTAAGCTCCGTATTTTTTTGTTTTTTAGACTAAGACTTTACTTACGTCAGACTGCAAGAAACGCTTCCTGACAAATGCCTCAAGGTCATCTTCCAGAATGACAGATATGAAACGTACTACGAGTACACGTTGTCTTAAGAGAGGAAAAGACAGAAAAAAGTTTTTAAATACAAAGAATTCTGACAACGCAATTCTAAGCCTTGACATGTGATACTGTACATTAAAGAAATCTGAGGACCAAAGCGCCGAAGATGCAAGAGAGGAGAAAAAAATCAAATGATGGGTGAAATGCAGAGTCGGATTTACAGATCACATAAGTGTAATGGCTGTGAGGCTGGGGCTTACGATTTAAGGTATTGTACTCAAAGAACATGAGAAATTCGAAGATGCTTGAGCTTCGTTTTCAGAAGTAGATCGCGAAAGCAGAATCAGACCCCGAGCACATCGCCTTTTCCAGAAATTGCCTCGCTTTGATTCTCGGTGCACGCCTTATAACTGTACCGTAAGAAAACTAAGGACTGTGCGCGTAACACTGACCGTTTAGTGCCATCATAGAATGCCTATGCGAGTTGTTAAGTGCCCACTATGGCATAATTTCTCTTTTTGCAAAACAGTGAAGAGCCCAATGCACGCCCGTAAGGCTATACACGAACCTATGCAGTCGCTTACATTGTCGATGCTTTTGCAGCTGATGGTTATAAATATATGTTAGTGCTCTGAATTAAGTGCCCCTTTAGAATGCCCTCTCACTGCGCAGTTCTCATATTTTACCGCGACAGCGTTAAAAAGCTCGTGTGGCAGAAAACCCGCCGCCGGCATCGGCCCTGTTGGTTGTGAGCGAAAAATCGTCTGTGTGTCTGTGACCGAAAAATCAAGTTACCGAGATTGCCGTGGGAGGCCGCTACTTGTCCTTGGGTGCACGCCCGATCATACTGAAAAAGCCGAGCATTCGAAGACAAAAGAAGTGCTCAAGGTCACGAGGCGCGGTAGTTTCTTTGCTCTGCCACCACTTCCTGCTTAGCTTCCAGCGCTTTCATCGGGACGAGAGCAGAGATAATGCAATTGCCGCATGCGACACACCTTTGTAACTTCACTCACACTGGACGGGTTCTTAAAATTTTTGTGGCGTTGAATTCGTGAGGGAATAAACTTTTCTAATGAATTCATTTCATGGTTACTTAAAAAGTGTTTCAGGGCCCCTTTATGCATTTTGTTCGACAGGTGTCGCGACGAAGACGAGCCCCTTTGGCGATAATAGCGCGCGCTGGTCTAATCTACTGCGTGCATGTTAGTGTGCGTGCGTATGTATCTAACGAAACATATGAATAAGTATGCACTTAGTGGTTGAAAAGTGTACTAGGGGCCAGATTTCGCTATCGCATTCAACTCTTAAAGGCGAACCTTAAAGATCCATCAATTTTTTGACGCTTCGAGCGATTATACGCTTTCGTGCAATGCCACATGAGTTGAGGAGACTTCTGCCACTTCATCGACGTTCATAGAGTGAGTTCTGTCCTAAACAAAGTCAAGCGTGGCTTTGTGGTTGAACACCTACTTGCCACGTAGACGATCCAGGTTCGATTATCACTTGTACTAGTGATTTTTTATTATTTATTTTATTTACCTCTCTCTCGAGTTGTGGGTGACGGACCAGATGATGATTTCTCGCCCACAATCAATGACGCCGACACCCGACATTCGGCAAAACGAGATGTGTAGCGCTATCGCGTTAAAACAAGCTTTGAAACAAAAAACCAATGCGTTTCCGCGATCTTGTGGTACTTGTAAAGTGATATTAGTCGTCCGTAAATCCAAGCTGTTTTATCTATGCCCCCTGGCCATTCTGACATAAATTTCAGTGGTTTCTCCCGAACCGAACTTATCAGAACGTGAGTTGGTGGTCAAACTAAGACTGCACAGGTGTAATTGAAGAGTTTGGCGTTTAGGTGAAGTCGATATTAGAATGTCTGAAGGTGATGAAGAAGGTGATCTGGAGGTTAGTTGTATTCGATTCAACAGCTAAAGTTATTTCAAAAGGTCACTAAAGTGAAACAATAATTCCGTTCGTGTTGATCAATAGTACTTTGAAAACTAGAATGACAATAACTTCACCCTAAACGTCCATTTCAACTATGAAAAAATTGAAGTCACAGTTTCGCTTCCATTTTTCGCACCTAAATTTCCGCACGTGATGACACGGATTTGAAATATTATTTCTTGCATTTCAGTGAAGAACTTTTCTCGAACTTGATCAGTCTCCGGCACCCGTAGAGGACATTGCACCTGATTCTACCAATTAGGAACCGCTCTCGCCATGGTAGACGCCGTGAAAATGCATGACGTTGCAAATTTGTGCGTAAATTTTATGGTGAGGCTACCGCCTGCACTTTCGTCTGGCACGTTCTTGCTCCTACCAATCATTTTTCGAATACTGTAGCGTTGCTGGGGTGTCTATTACAGCATCATATATTCATAGAGCCTCCAAACCCTTCTCTTTCGCTTTCGATACATCACTGAAACTGAATTCGTTCTCCTAAAACGAAGCAGGGTAGTGTATCATAAATTGTCCTTTTTATTAGGCATAGTTTTATTGTACACTGGTTTATTCATTTCAGTTTGTTGGTATTTTACGACTAAAGCTAATGATATTCCCTCAAAATATCCATTTTCATTTCATGACCATTTTAGTAAGCAACTCGAGCAAATACAAGCGGTACGGTGGTAGCAGCACATGAAATTTTCTCTATTGTTTTTTATCGTCATCACGCTTCAAATTTTCGGTAAGTATTGTGTTGATAACAATATTCCTGGACATCATTGCGGCGCTAGTAAATACCACCGCTTCTCTCATTAAGTCCCACAAAAAATGGCTAAGCCCTAGTTGGAGGCGTTGTTACAAATTGTGTAGAAGACGAGGAGCGACGCTATCATCATCGGGAAATTAGATCACTGTTCGGAATAAAGAAGATGTCGACGGGTGGGCTTCGCCATGAACACGGCGGCTAGTTCCTTTCCTCAACATTTTGGTGCCGAAACCCGGGAGCAAGGACCTTCGTTGGTGAGACAGAGTAGCCTTCACGAATTTCGACCACAGTCTCAGCATCGAGAACTTTTGTGAAGCCGCCGTTGGTTGAAGCTTATGTGCGAGGCCTAACCCTGCCCGTAACCCAGACCGCGGAGTGTGACTTGTCGATGATGCCCGGAGATTCATCATGTGATGCCTTGTGATGGGTAGGACGAAGCTGCCTACTTCGCCTCGGTGCGTGGCCGGCCAGTGATTTTCTACGTTTCCCGACACTTGGCCGGATCATGGAGGCCCTAATAGAAAAGCGTAGTCAAGTACGAAAGACCGCCGCGGAAGCCATCGCCAGCATGGAAAGTCTGCTGCATGTAGAACACCCCTAATAAGTGAGTTGCGGAATATTCACGACGTTTTGACCGACCAGTTTGAGCTTCTCAAAGGAATTAATAAACAGATAGAAGACATGGTGGATATCGGCCACTTAGAAGCCGAAATGGAGGAAGCCGATGTTTGTGTGCGTAAGATTATTCTGGTAAAAGTGTAAGCTGAATATAAGATTGAAGATGCGCTAAAGGCTCGGCAGGCTCACTTGGAGACGATAAAGCAAAGGATCGGAACTAAGTGGCATGCGGAGGTGCTCTCTTCACCTATGGCGCAACCATCTAGCCAATGCTTTATCGATTGCGATGTTGCCACACAGACGGTTAATGGCTCAACCCTACGACAGATAGAACAATGTGTTGGAAGAAGAGAAACCAACGTTTTCACTACAGAGAATACAGCACGGAGGACCACCAATGAAGAACAATCTGAACTTTTAGAGACCTATTCGGTGCCTTCAGAGCCCTCGTCGACGTTCAATGCCCGTCAACTTAACATGAGGGCGGCTGCTTGGGTGTGTGTGGGCGAAGAAACTTCTACGACCGAATGGCGTGATGCCTTTCGATATTCAGGAGACATTGCAGAAGATACCAAAAATAAGTACTCACTGAGGTTGGCCATGTCCACTGTGAGGCAGTCCTCAATGCCGTGCTTACATGTTGCCAGAGGAATCAAATCACAGCCGCAGCAACAAGCGGGAGAAAATAGAAGACAAAATGGAAAGGCCATGAGGAAACAGAAGCCTACTGCCTGGAAAGCTCATGAGTGTAGCTCTTCGAGAAAACTGCCGACACCGAGGAAGAGAAGAAAGTGGATCGTCCGGGCTGCATCACTGCCGATGCCCAAAGCCAAGACCGAATCACAGCAGCGAATGATGCAACCCAAGTCGAGGCGGAGGAAGAAAGCAGGTGCTCACAAGGTAAATTCAGCCAAGAGGAGAAGGCTTCGGAAGAGGTTCCCCAAGAAAGGCAACCTACGATCTTCATGTGACAGCCTTATTGGGAATTTAGATACCAACGAAACCTGCTCAGCGACAACAGAGATGCATCGATGTCAACGCACTCAATAGCACGAACGTGGCACAAGCGCCGAAAACACCACTGGAAGATCAAGTGCAAGAGAAGACCCGGATGACACTACTAGGACTGACGTGGATCTAAAGGTCCCTAGTTCGCTCTCGGGTTTCGTCATCAAAATTTTGAGGAAAGGAACTTTTTGTTGTTTCTGTATTCCTTCCTTCCTTCCTTCCTTCCTTCCTTCCTTCCTTCCTTCCTTCCTTCCTTCCTTCCTTCCTTCCTTCCTTCCTTCCTTCCTTCCTTCCTTCCTTCCTTCCTTTTTTCCTTTTTATTCTTTAGGTTTTTTTCTGGGCCTTAAGTAATGCAGGTTGTTCTTAGGTAGCTTTCAGTTCGTTTCTAGGCTTGAGCTATGTGGCGTGCGGTTGTTTCTACGTTGAGTTCCCAAAGCAGAATGGTTCGACTTAAACCTCAGGCATGTCCCAAATGAGACACGGATGTCCAAGCTTGTCGGACAGAAACGGCCACTGAAAACACGCGTCCGTAGCTCTATTTCAGTCACAGACACGACATGAATGTCCAGCCAAAGACGAACTCGTGGTGAGAACTAGCGTTTGTAGCTCTCATAGACCTACGGACACGTCTTCGTCGGTGTATAGGCCTTCCATCCCCTCGGGGTGATCTCGCAAGTGCTGTCGCCTTATTAATTTCTGGTTGGTCAATGGGGAGTAGCAGAGTGTACCCAGTTTCTCTGGCACATTCATGTCTATGATGATAATAGTCTTCTGATAGGCCGCACTGTCACCCGTTTGATGACAATTGCTTTCTGGTGGACCATGCAGTAACATACGTCTGCTTTGCGTTAGACCACAGAAATTACAGCTTCCTTAAATCACTATGCCATTAAAATGAAGAAAACTATCGTCATCAAACGGACATGTGCCACTGTGCGGTCTATCAGATAACTCTCATCAAGATAAACCGGTATGGTTCATGAGCCCACGACAACCATATTTTCGAAGTTCACGGTAATATCTATAGGCACTCTTCTTTACAGTGTGTATATACTGTGGTCATTTATAAGACGCTTATTTAGGACTTTCACATAATGATCATCACATGGTGTTCTTCATATTCATCGTTTGTGGGGACTTCAATTGAGTCTGTTCTGTGCCTCGGAGGTGACTGTTTTGACTACGTTTTCCAGGTCTAATAAAGGCAGTAAAGCACTACGTCGCAAGTTATATAGTTACTACTTACAATAAAGTCAATACTTACAGTAGTGTTCTCCTTTGAAGCATACCGCTGTGCTATATTGCAGATTTTACGAGGAAACTGAATATCTGTGTAAATAGCAAGTCAAGTCTTGTTAAAGGCCAGGCACTGTTGCTAGCATTGCATAGTTTCATTTGATTGCCTTATTTTACCGAAATATTGCCTTCTTGCAACGCCTTGCCAGCAGCAGCGGCGGCACAGTTCAAAGCACACGCTCCTGCGTGCAGTGGCGCCTGCTGTGTAGCGAACCGCGAAATCGCACCTCGTTGTTCTCAGGGACCACGGCGCGGCTCGCCGGAGGCTTATGAGACAAAACAAAATTAAAACTCGGGGTCTCGGAAAAGCTGACGTTGTCCTCCGGGGATGCTCGCCGCCGTACTACCGCCGTATTCCCCCTTTATTTTTTATTTTTGCTTTAAATGCAGCCACAGCCCGTGGACGAACGGAATCTGACATAAACAGAAATGCGAAACAGGATTTGAACAAAAGGGTTTAAATGTTTGGTAGCGGTAAATTTTCAGATACGTCTGTAGCACTTCGTGCTTGTTCTTCACGAGTTGTTTCGGCACCGTTTCACTTTTGTTATTAGTATTCGGTCGGCAACGATGTGTGCGGGCGATAAATCTATACAAAAAAACTCTGCAAGGGGGAAAAAACGGAGCCTGCCCTGTTGGTTCGCAACGGTGCCTGGCAGAACGCGATAACGGGCAGGACGGGCGCCCATAGTGACATTACGACCCGCCGGTTTCCGCGGCTTTCGTATAGGGCAGCGTTCTGATCCCGTTACATTTTTACGCGTCCTTCTCGTTTCGGACTGCGATTACTTCTGACTGCCGTTCTTAGTTTGCATGTTGCAAGTCTTTTCGCGATTACCGGCACGTGCACATTTGTAGGTTGGATTAGACAGTTAGCTCCGGTAATCGATGGCATATTGGCCAACAAGGAGAGGGCAGAGATAAAGGCAGATTGACCCACGCTGCTGACGTTTCGAAAGAAACAAATAGAGCTGGTTGGTGCACCACTTGACTGTGATAGTCTGTTTCTTGGCTTGTTATTCCGCGTTGTTCGAAATTGTAACCAAAACAACGTTTTTGTCCAATGGCAAAGGTTGGCGTGCCCGCATTGCCAGGATCTCGTAGGCTTCTCATAATGTGCTCAAACAATATCATGAAAGTGCGCAACAGTCCCCCGTAAAATTACTTCATGTGCGCTTGGGACTTATGCTGTTATCAAATGCCAATGGGCCGCTCAACTATTGTTCGAAAAGCTTTCTGCGGCGTGGTTATCACAAATTTACAAAGGTCAGGTTTACTGGCTTGTAGTTTTGTATCTTCGAAACGAACGTGTTGATCATCAAACTTGGTCTTAACTCTACTAATTTTACATCTACTTGCCACGGCCAACTGAGACGACTGCTTCTCCTAAGAATTGATCCTGTCATGTTACATTCGAGTGCCTCTCGCTTATGAACAGGTACCCCTTAGTCGAGAACTAGGAAACATTTACGTGCATGCTGACTGTTTTTACAAGCATGGGAAAGAGAATACACGATGCCTTTCATCTCCTAGGTTTCAAATTAAATGAAACTGGCACAACCGGATTCGAACATGTGAGATCGAGCTCGCAAGCGCACTGTTACAGTCACTGAAACGTGCACCACCGTATGTGCTGGGATTGTTACAACCTAATAGCTTTTCGTTAAAAGAGTTATAATACAGAATTATATTGAGTGTAGTGGTCATAAAAATCTGCCGACTAAATTAATTACCACCTTTTTTGCAAAAAAAAGTAAGGTGGATCGAATAAATGTCCTGCCAACGCGCCAATGCCATTCGCAGCGTACGAAAACAGCACACAACAAAAAACAATCTCACTCTTTCGTTGAAGTCA
>NW_027465486.1:0-25577 GCF_043290135.1 Rhipicephalus microplus | reverse complement strand
GGAGTGAATGATGATGAGTGGGGTGAAGCGTTCATCAGTCCATCTGCGCTTCCATCCGTCCGTTCTTTTTTGCTTCTATTCATCTGTGCGTCCATCCGTCCGTCCGTACATCCGTCTGGGCGTCCGTTCGTCTGTGTGTCCATCCGTTAATCTGTACGTCCACCCGTTCATGCATCTGTCCTTGCGTTCGTCCGTCCGTAGATCCATCCGTCCATCCGCGTGACCGTCCCTGCGTTCGTCCATACGTCGGTTAGTGCGTCCGTCCATTCATCCATCCGCCCATTTTTGCGTCCGTCCATTCGTGCGTCCGTATAACCATGCGTTCGTCCATGCATCCCTCCATCCGTCCATCCCTGTGTTCGTCCATGCATCCCTCCATCCGTCCATCCCTGTGTTCGTCCATCCGCCCGTCCGTCAAACAGACAGACAGACGACAGACAGACGCGGCCAGCGAATGATTAACAGTCTGCCGATAAAAAGTATGTACGCGCAAGCCTACGGCAGCTTGCGTTTGAAGACCGAACCGCGATGTGTGAGCGTGCGAAAAAATAGGAATGACGTCACACAAAGACGTTGGCGATCGCAAGTTCGTTGGTGGCGCCGTACGCAAAGGGCGCGGTGTAGTAAAATAAAATAGGGAGCGGGAGAGCGAGCATCGAAGCACTCTAAAATAAAAGCCGCTTTGGCGCGCGCGCAAGTTCAGAAGGTCGACGGATGGACTAGGCTGCAGAGCGGCGTGCGTGAAAGCGGTAGCTCGCGCTCGAAGACGGAACCCTGATGTGCGAGCTCTCGAGGCAGAAGTGTGCCGTGAAGCTGTGCGGCGGCGCCGACAAGATCTCGGCGTACGAGAACGTGAGGCAAAAGCGGCGCTGTAGCGGCCTGTGGACCCAGCTCGCCCCACCCTCCATCATTCCCCCTGTGAATATGCCATTTTTTGAATCTTTCTCTTTCAATAATTTCTGTCTCTCTACCCACAACACTTGCCGAGATCGCACGCTCGCTGCCACACTGACTCATCGGTTCACGCGCTCTAAACGTGACGTGCGTCTAACGTACACGTTGAAACATGTCTGGACTGGCACCTACAAGACCTTCGCCAGCCATAGCTTCAAACGAATCTTCCAGTGCTCACCGCCGCACCCAACTTAGCGCCGTTCAGCTCGTTACGCCATCCGTGCGCTATGATGCTGCTTCGCATACCATCAGTGTTACCTTCAGGGGAGATGTTCCAAGTCATTTTTTTACAATGAAAAAGTAGATATGATGCAACTTTCATTCTTAAAATATTAATTTCTACGTAGAAGCTTTTCGAAATTGTTGCTACAGAATCTGTCGTGCACTCTATCCTGTTAGCACTCTGAGAACAGTAAAATACTCATCGAAAAAGAAAACTCAGTGCCCTAAGTCATTTTTCTTTTTTCTTTTCAGTACCTAATTGGGGACCTATAACATCGACTCCATCCATAATAAACGGCCCCCTAAGCCGACGTTTCACGCAGAGGAATTTTCTGCAATAAATCATTTCTCCAAAAAAAACAACAATCTCGGCTTATAGTGATGCAGTTCGTATGAACCTACAACAAGTCACTTCTATCTATCTATCTATCTATCTATCTATCTATCTATCTATCTATCTATCTATCTATCTATCTATCTATCTATCTATCTATCTATCTATCTATCTATCTATCTATCTATCTATCTATCTATCTATCTATCTATCTATCTATCTATCTATCTATCTATCTATCTATCTATCTATCTATCTATCTATCTATCTATCTATCTATCTATCTATCTATCTATCTATCTATCTATCTATCTATCTATCTATCTACGGCCAAGTGCTCTCATGGTCATTTCTTTAACTATTAGTATGACCTTGCTGACAACGAACAACTTACAATGCAAGCGCCCTCAATAAAGTCACATCAGAATAATTCCCCTGGATCCATGCAAAATACATAACAAAATGACGCAAGACGTAAGACGACCATAGAAGCATATGGAAAATTCCCATATTTATTTCTTTTCCCGTAAAATGAAATGCCATAGCAACAAATGACACAACAATCAACTTCTATAATCGAGTGGTGTTTACTGACACAATACTAGAGAGCTTAAGTTTGAGGTTTTTACGGCTTCTCCGCTCCGAGTTGGCCCGATAAGCTGCAGCGAAAGGGTCGACAATTTTCTCTTCTTTTTAGCTTTGCGTTTTCCGTTCGGAGCTTCGCTTCGAACCTCGTAAAATAAAGACAACTAATACAATATAAAACAATTACGCATAACACAACTGTTCACAATTTATTCAGATTTGCTCTTACAATGCATTAGCAGTCCCTTTCATAAAAAAAAAACGAAGCGCCTACTTGGCAACCATGCGATATTCAGCGATGTTGCATTCCAGAGTAGGAGCGAGCACTAGAGCTGCGTCCCCCTTCCGCTTGAGGAAACGGGCTGCCGAATGTGGGCCTCACACCGTCCACCCGCTTTCGGCCATAGTGGGGGGCGCATGTGCCTTCACGTTCCCGCTCTGCTTAGCAGTCTAACGGAACGCAAGAACGCCAAACTTGAAATCTTCACCACCTTGCAATGGCAGCGTAAATATCATTTTGACAATTTTAGTTTCAGTTTTTCTTTTCATGTTATTTTAAACGTCGATGCGGATTGAGGATATGCGTTAATGTCTTTATTGAACTCTCGCTATCATATAAAGTGGCAGGACCAACCGCTTTCAGAATCCTATTTGGACACATCTGATTTCACCCGCCCACTAAGTGACACCTTCAGCAGAATGCAACTTCAGGTGTCATCAGCAATTCCTCGTAGATTCTTGGGGTTTCGTGTATCGGAGAAGATCCGCCTCTGTGTACCACTTTGGAACACCTCTGATCAAGCAGGTGTTTCGCAGGTAGGCATTAGGAAGCCGAGCACTAACTTTTACACCACACAGCATGTCACACTTGAACAGCACATTTACTTTATTTTCAGGGGCAACGTCAAGCAGTATCGAACCTTGAGCAGTGAAATAACTCCGAACTGGTTCAGCGTCAATGACTGATGTCACCGCACAATTTAAAGCAATAGGGTTCACTTGTCTTAAGTCTTTTTTTGCTCTCTACAGGTGATATAATCACCGGAATACCCACAGTTCTACTTTTGCGGTGGCTTACCATCTTGAAGTGGTCGTCCTCCATGTCCGACCAGTTGTGTACCTTCTCGTCGAGTCCCACTATTCTAGATGTGTGGTCATCGGTTGTAGGTTCATTGGTGTCGCCACCAATCCCCCCATGGCGGGATTAACGTCAGGAAGATTGTTAGAAGAGAAGTTTTTACTACGAATCAGTGGAAAGTTAGACCCACGGCCACGGTGGTACTTGCGTTTACTCCAAACACCGAGCGACCTCTGAATATTACCCTTGAATTCACTCGACACGAAACTGCTGAATACACAGAGCCACCACCGAGGTGCTTTAAATGCCAACGTTTTGGTCACGCGGCAATATTCTGCAAAGGTGAGCTGCGATGCAAACGCTGTGGACGTCCACATGACTTCAAAACTTGCAAGGTGGACTTTGAATGCGCCAACTGCAATAGTAACCATCCCGCCAGTTGTAAAGGATTCCTATTCCGAGTGAGTGTGCTGCATGGATGAAAAGTCTTTCTTACGGTGTTTAAACCAGCTGAACAAACTACTACCCGGTAAGTTGCTTAATCACCTGAGGATTTCCCTACATTGGTGAAAGAAAATATCAACTAGATCAAAGAATATACGTGAGGGGCAATCGGAAGGATGCTTCCTGAAAGCACAGGGCAATGAGAGTCAAGCAAAACAAGGAGCCATGCCAACTGAGTGTACTCAGAAGATTTCTACACAAGCTATCTATGGCAGAGTACTGATACAAGAGTTTGAGCAGGAGACAAAGGGAAATGAGGAAAATATCTACAACACTGCGGGGATTGTCCGTGTTCTTTTTGCTGCTCTACGTTCTCACCTAGCGACAATGCCCCCAGGTACTGCGAAGACCATGCTGCAGGCCACGCTGGCTCTAGAATCAGTGCGGTTTGGTTGTTTCGGGCACAACTAGCCGTAGGATGCCGAAGGCCAAGCCTGAGTGCACGTTAAATCGTCGAAAAGTGCCTTTTATAATGCTTTTGAATTGTTCCGGTATTGTTTCTCGCTTGAACGAACTACACCTGTCTTTGAGAGAATATCAAATTCCTATCTTGGCTCTGTCGTAGGCCAGATTACCGAGGCAAAGATCAATCACTGAATACGTCACTCACAAGAACCGCACCACAACGACTTTCCCAAATGGAAGCACCACTGTGTATATACGAAGAGAGATACCACACGTAGCACTCAATGTGGTGGACGTGTGCGCAGATGTTATAGAAGTTTGTGCGATCAGGACACAGATAGGAAACCGTAAAGTCAGAATTGCATCGGTGTATGAGTCTCCTCGCAAGATAATTTCTATCGAAAAGTTTTTAGAAGACCTGTGTCATCGTTGCCCAGCTCCACGCATCACTTGTAGTGATTTCAATGCGCATCACACGTCATGGGGGGACAAGAGTTCGGATTCACGTGGACGTTGTGTGGGAAAGGCTATTGATAAGCTTGACCTATGCATTGCGAATGGTGGCAATGTAATATTCTTTAGGCCACCAGCCTGCACAAGTATTATTGACTTGACGTTGCATTCAAGTGACGTTCAACTCACGTGTTGCACAGCTCCGGACAGAATAAGCAGTGATAATTTTCCTATATTGATCAACGTTGCTGGATATCATTTGACGGTAGGTAAATCCTGCAAACTAATTGGCATCGCTACCGAAAGCATCTAGATCACCGATCAGGGGATATGTTTTAGGATATGCTGGCAAGCAAACCGGCTGCAACCACTATACTTAAGCTACCTGCACATTTTCCAGCCCCGGACTTAAAGCTCCGTAATTTGTGGGCTGCCAGAAGAAGGGCAGAGAAAAAGCTTATGCAATAAGGTGGTGAACCTGCTAGCAAAACTCAGTTCAACAGGCTTAATGCAGTGATGCGGCGATACAGCAACAAACTTTGGAGGAAACAATGGGCAGTGTTTTGTGAGAGTTTAGGTGTATTTACTCCACTGTGAAGGATATGACAAGTCCTAAATAGGGTCGGAAGCACGCCCAAGCCTTTGAGACGGTTTATTGCGCTCGTGTTATTCATGAATACATCAATGCCGTCTCTGGCCGAAGAGTTTGCTGACGTGTACGTAATTTGAAGAGAAAGTGAACCATCTTACCCACTTCCGCATCATTCTAAATCTCCCATCGACGAACCTTTCACGCTGCGGAAACTTACGTAAGCAATAAATTGTTTCCATTAACGCTGTGCTCCTGCACCTGACAGAATTACAAACCAAATGATCTCAAATCTGTCTGCAGAATTGAAGAGCAGGCTTCTGGTACATTTCAACTATAATTGGGAGTCTGGAAACATTCCTCAAGCGTGGAAAATGGCCTGGGTCGTGCCGGTGCTGAAGCCAGGTAAAGACAGAACAAAACTGGCATCATACAGACTAGTATCACTAACTTCGTGCGTAGTGAAGCTGATGGGGAAGCTCACTTGTGTTCGGTTGACATGGGGGATGGAGAATCACAAGGCCCTTCCAGCATGTACGACTGGGCTTCGGGAACGGTTGAGTGCACAGGACATCATCTTGGACTTGGTGAGTCACATAGAACACCAACGAGCATACGGCTTTTCAACTCTGGCAATGTTCCTGGGCGTTTCAAAAGCATATGACTACGTGTTCCAATGTGCGATAATTTGTGATCTTGCATCTATGGGAATAACGGGGCACCTTTTACGTTTTGTTCAGGTGTTTCTTAGTGATTTCTCGATGCAGGTGATGCTAGGGACAGTGCTCAGTAGCTGATGGAAAATCACCAGAGGAGTGCCTCAGGGCAGTGTCCTGTCTCCATTGTTGTTCAGTGTGGCAATGGCTGGTTTATCTAATGCTCTCAAGACTGTGAGCAAGGCAGTACAAATATCCATTTATGCCGGCGACATATGCATCTGGCTGTCTGGATATCAGCATAAACAATTGGAAATGATTCGCTGAACAGTTCTACTCTCCACACAAACCGATCTTGAATCTAATAGACTAACAATATCAGCCAAAAAGTCTCAATTCACGCTATTCCCAGGTATGCGAAGACGAGAAACAAGGATGAAAACAATATTTACTAATGCATCAAATAAACAAGTTAAGTACATGAGATTCATTGAAGTCACACTAGACACCAGGATGAATTGGCGACTGCAGTAGACAAGACAATGTAAGTGCTGTCACCCCGTGTAAACATTCTTCGAAGGATGGCAGGAACAAACTGGGGCAGTCACCCAACATCAATTATAAAATTACACCAGGCAGTAATTGTCAATCGTGTGCTTTTACAATCGCCTCTGATCTCTCCGAGTGAGTCACAGTACGAACGGCTGGAAAAACTTCATCGTAAAGGCCTCAGAGTTGCTTTGGAAGTGCCAAAGTTTGCAGCAAGCATAAGGGTGCTTCACGAAGCTCGTCTTCCCCTATTACGTCTTCTCGCCTCTCAACGACTACTAACACAGCTTTGCCAACTTGACGAATCGAGCCCGGGACGAGCACTACACAGTCACGTTCAGCGGCGCACAGAATCACGAGCTTTCATGGCCCTCAACACCCTTCGCCATCTTATCATCGATTTCCTCAAAAAAAAGACAGCTTCGACAAGACCCACTTGGGTCACATGAGGATGTCGACTGTCAAGTGACTATTCTACGGATGCACAGCAAGCGTTCCACAACCACAGCAGAAGTACGTTCTTAGGTACTTGAATATATTGAGGAAAGGTACGCCGATCATTTGAAAGTTTTCACCGATGGGTCAGTCGACATAGTGCACGTAGCAAGCGCTGCAGTGTTTGTGATCCCGTGGCTATAGGCGTCCTGGGCAGCGCGACTAGAGTGCATTGTTTCATAGACAGCATGTGAAAGCGTGGCAATTCAGGCAGCCCTGCAGAAACTGAAGTTTTGTAGGGAGTAACAAGTCGTGCTGTTTTCAGACAGTAAGCCCGCTTTGCAGCCGCTAAAAGATGGATTTCTTTTGGATCATTGCACTGAAAGATCACTGACAATCCTTAAAGACCTGCATGGCATTGGTATAAACATTAGGTATCAATGAATTCCATCACATGTGGGTATAGCGGGTAATGAGGCCACTGATAGACTTGCTCGGAGTGCTCTGGAGCGTACACCGACGAAGAAGGCTCCCAAAGACAATCAGCATATCTTGCGAGAAGCTGTCAATAAGCAGTTTCACTCGTTATAGATGACGCCTTACCAGCCATGTGTGACGCAAGGGCTATAAAAAAAAGAGGCCTGCTTGCTTCATCGCATCCGAACGGGATAAGCGCATATACCAGCATGGCTCCACAAGATCAGACTCTCCAGGACGCTCTTGTGCCTGAAGTGCAAGGAAAACGGTGATATAGAACACTATTTGCCTAAATGTCATGAGCTTAAGAAGGATTGGCAAGGTTTATTCGAGGAACTGCAACAGTTAGGCTCGCCATGTGACAGCGTGACTGATATTGTGTTTCCGCATGGCTCCTCGATCTTCAGGAAACAGGTGTCGCGACTTCTCTTGGAATTGTTGATTGCTACAGACCTCGCGTGTGACTGGTGATAAGTGACAATTATGTTTGGGGTATAGTGCAGCGAGATAGAGTACCAGCGCAATGCTGCACGTGGAACAGCACAAAGGCCGCCATCTTATGCAGGCTTACGTCGCGCTATGCACGATTTTCATTTTAAAAGCCTGCTCTTGCTTAGTTAAAAAACAACAAAGGACAATAGTTACAATTAGCAAAGAAGAAACCGGGCTGGGCAATTGCCTGCATATTATGCAAGGCTAGATCTGCCAGCTGCTCACAACATCCTCAACCTTAACCTTCGTAGATTCTTGATGTGCATAATTATGCACGAATAGGATAATCGTCATAATATACTTTATATTATTCTGATCAATCGATCAACAGGTCAGTGAATCTAACTCTAACTCGTATTTCGTTTGAAAAATAAAAAAAAGAGGAGGCAGGAATAAAAGCTAATGCCACTTGACTGAGGTACTGCTTTCTTTTACGAATGGTAGCAGCACAATGCAGAAATTTAAGAAATTACGTACAACCAAATGAAAACAAAACAATACCCCAGGCGCATTGTAATTTCAATAAACAGAAAGTATGTATGCATGCACATTTGAAAATTCACACGCAAGAACGCGTATGCATGATTGAAAATGCGAACAGCGCCTAAAAGCATTTGAATATCCGATACACATGTACATATACACGTTCGCATACATTCTTTAATAACATGGTGCACGCTTTCAACACGAATAGAAAAGAAAGAAGCAATTGAGTAAAACGTTATTCTTTCCCTGGCACTACTTAAGAAGCAATCTTATTGCTTGACTGTAGTCGCCCAGTTAATCAATCTTTGCCTTCGTAAATTTGTCAAGAAAGGTGAACGTAGCGTTTTCAATGATTGTTTGTCCCTGTTCCTTGAAAGTATACGTTGTGTCAACGTTGGTTGATAGGAAAAGAAACAGACCAACATGTTGGGAGTGGGTGATGCTTATTTTCCGCATGTTAACTGCTCCACGGCCAGGGAAAGATGAACACCGGGCGGGATGCGGTGCATGATTTATATTCGTTTAGAGCGCCTGCGCATTATCGACTTGATCAAATGCGGCACTCAGCCGGACAACACAGTTTAGACATACGCCAGTTTTTTCTTACATCTTGTACGAAGAGTGTTGCGGTTCACAGTCAGGTCAGCCAGCGAAAATGCAATTGAATAATGGGACCTAAAGTAATTGCTATGTACAGCTCTGGACGAACCCGGCCCAAGAACTTCATGCTCCGGCCCGTCTGAGCCTGGCCAGGTATGTTTCAGAACGGCCTGTACCCGGCCCAGACCCGAAAAGCTTGGGTCCGGCCCGGCCCGCCTCTTACAGCCACTTACAACTTGAACATAAACTAAACACTGTCAACTTCATGGTTATGTTGAACAAACCTTCCTCCCACGAGAGGTACGTATTCTAGTGATTGTTATGGAAGTTCTTTCAGTGTCACAAATTTGCACAGGTGTTGGCTGCTTACTTTTGGTTGATCATCCGCGTAACACGTTTGCGAGGCAATTGCAGGGTCATTTAAATGTAATATTAGTCATAGCGTGCTGTCTCATGTACGCAGTGCTAACTACTCAATCTAAGTTTTGAATTTCTGAAAACGACAACAAAATATACTACCCCCATCTAGTGGATGCTTCTGGGAGGACTACACCAGCCTTGGCAGCGTTTTGTGAATATAAAGTTATCGTGCCCACTCCTCGACCGTTTCTAACGTACACTATGTTTTAGAGGTCAAAACAGGAAGCTTATTTTTTCCACCCTTCTTGCTCGAGTCACCGCCACCGTAGTTCCATATTCTATAAAAGCGAGCCACACCCATTAACAGTTGAACCACTGTCCTCGTTGTTCCATGAAGATACGTATTTCACAATTTTCTTGTCACGGTATTGTATCTTTCATAGTGCTAGGTCCTTGTGGGACTATCTCTTTGAAGCCTTTATTAGCGCTGAGTGCAGAGCCGTCTCTAACATGACATACAGTGGAATATTCCAACAATAATGAAGCCACTGCCGCGATACCCTTCTTTGTCTCTTCAGTCTGTGTGTTGCGTCATTTACTGCATCTTCCGCACCTAAAATTGCACATGTTCTTTAATATTCTCGGCAGACAGTCCGTATCATGCTTTCACAGATCCTCCTCACAGCAAGTAATGCGCAACAGCAATTTTCACCTTATTTGCAATATTGTAGGAAAGTACAAAGTAACGCGTTTCAAAAACCTCGACTTCAAGTCGCGACTATGTGTCTTGAACGTTATACCCTTGCCAGAATATAAAAGTATGCGCCTTAGAAGAGAGGAAAGCCCTCAAATATGCATTAGCCTCAATAGCACTTCAAATAAGTGCGCTGTTCTGACTAACACATGCATGCTTAACGATGACAATATGCGCTTTCACAATAGAGTTTTCACACGTAGGCCCAGGCAGAACAATGTCGACACTGTTGACTTGACGCAGCTAAGATCAGGACATCTTATTTTTGAAAGTGTTGTGGCTATTGTGGGAGCATTGAGTTTCAATCGCGCTTATACATGTCAATTACTGCGCACTTGTTCAACACCGGGGAGTCGTCTTAGCGACAAAAACCATTCACATAGCTCAGCGAGAGTGCCATAATAATGTCTACGATGCAATCCATTCGAACTGAATTGTGCATAATCCTGATATTAAAGTTGGGCATTGAAGGATTCTGTTCTGCTCCGTTATAAAAGGCGTCATACACCACTGGGGTTATTGTCGTACTTGTTTTACAGATTACTTCTGACAATTGATCAGTGGCCATCTTCACCACGTGCAAGTTTTTGTGTGGCCTCACACTTTTCAAAGAGGGTTTAACTCTTTATTTCTTCGACGAATTCACAACACTGCCATGATTTTTTACTGATTTCTTTGGTAGTGCAACTTCGTCGCGACCCTTTCTCAAATTGACAGCTTTATTCGACCCTTTTATATCAATTTCTTGCTTCGGGAAGTCTTTTCTGCAATATCACTGGTACCGATCTCAGAAACCCATTTCGACATATAATAGAAATTCTCCCCCTCGCAGACATATGTTCGCAGGAAGCTGATACGACTGCTCGATTTCTGCGCACTTTGCTCCTCGACGGATGCTGGTCTTCAGAAAGTCCCGTCCATTTTCGTGTTAATGGTGTATTATCCGACACCTGTATTATCCGCTGTATTATCCGACACCCAACGGATTTTAATCTTATCAGGCATTATTTTCCACAATCAGTCCGACCCACTCAGATGACTTACTCCCGGTTCGCAGGTGACGCTTGGGAAAACAAATGCATCGGGAAACGGTTAACTTTGTGCAATGATGACTTCAGAAACTTTATTCTTGTTTGAAGATTCAGTGATGTAACCGCAGATGAGAGGAACGATGGCCGCTTCTATCTGCACAAATATAGCAGCAATTGCAAAAATTAGAACAATTGTCTTTTTAACCAGTGAAAATAGCCAGTTGGCTCAAATGGGCAAACTAAAGTTCTATCTGCGAGTATTTTATAGACACATTCAAATTTTGTAAAAACAGCCAATAATAAACACTGTGGAGGAATGAAATCTAGCTCATTTCACTGATGAAACCGAAATCCACGCATTAAGCAGAACATCTACTACTCACTTCGGAAACAGCCTCAACAAAATGATAATGGTTTTGAATTGTGTAAAAAGGTAGTTGTTTCATTTTCTTTAACTAGTGCCAGCAGAACATATACCACTCACTCCGGAAGCGGCCTCAATAAAAAGTAATGGTTTTGAATTTTGTAAGAAGGTAATTGATTTATTTTTTTTAGTAGTGCCGTAAATAATGTTCATAGATATCGAATCATTGTAATCAATCTCGTCAACTGCACAAAGTTTAACAAAGCAAGCGGCAACATCACTATCAGCGAATTCCTCGTCGTCAAGGCGGCGTTCGATAACGTGACTAATGGGTCTATTCTACACGCCCTGAAGTCATTAGATGCAAGAGGTCGTATGCACTACTGGATCTTGGACTACCTCAGAGACAAGACAGTCTACATGTCCACAAAAGAAGGTGACACAACTCTACACACAGTATATCAAGGAGTTCCCGAGGGTGGTGTCCTCAGTCAGAACTTATTCAAGATCTCTCTCATCGGACTATAGAAGTGCATACCTGCATCAGTAGAAATCTCACTTTACGCAGATGACATTTGTATATGGAGCAGTGGTCGCATCAGACGTGTTCTGCGTGCAAGGTTGCAGAAAGCTCTCAACTCAATAAAAAAATTTTTTCTCGAACGAGGTCTAACGACGTCACCAGAAAAGTGTGCCACCGTTGCGTTTACGAGGCGTGATGTCTCACGCTACACATTAAAGGTAGTTCATTTTCCCATTCGGTACATGACAAATCATAGGTTTCTGGGAGTGACAATCGACCGGCTAATGACGTGGACTCCCCACGTTCAGATAGTAAAGGAAAAAGTTACGTCGAACCCGAGCATCTTTCGCTTGTTATCAGGCAATGCCAGTGGCTGTCCCGTTAATGCCATGTTATGAATGTATACCGTTCTCTGCGAAGGTCTTCTATGTTACAGTCTTCCTGCGATACATAGAATTTCTCGTATCAACATACAAGCTCTTACTGGAGCACAAGCAAAGGCCCTGAGGGTGTACCTTGGCCTATCAACAAACACATTAGGCATTGAAACACTTGCTGAACGTAGGCGCCTTTCAGCTCCTGTTCTTCTGCAGGAGGAGTTTCTTTGAGTTCACTTGCGTTATGCCACCAGAGTGCGGGATCATCCGCTTGATTCAGACAGTAGTCCCGTGCAGAGCTTCCTCCCGCTACACTATCAGAGGGTATCAATGCATGCAGTATCATTGTGAAAAACTCCTTCGTGGACCATGGCTACCTTCGTGCCGGGGTTCAAGAGCAAGAGGCGCACACCCGGACCAGTACTCAGATATTTCAATCTAGAGCATTTGGAACACTGCTACAGAACTCATCGTCATATTTCCACTGACAGGTCTGTTACGTCTACATAATCCGCCATTAGCGTCTGGATTCCACCAGCCAATGTCACAATCTCCGCCACTATCAGCCACTGCACCTCATTTACAGTCACTGAACAGGCTGCACAGGGGGTCGCCATTAGTTACATCGTACACCAGACAGTTGAGTCCCGGGTCATCTTTACTGACTGAAGATCAGCGCTGCAGTCGCTGAAGTCTCCATGCACACAGGACCAACTCGTCCCGGACATCAAACGCCTATGCAAGAAAGCCTGTGGCCTTCATCACTGCATTGTTCGGCAGTGGATACCTGCCCACTACCGAATACTATGCAACGTCCAGGCTGATGACGCATCCACAGCTGGACAAGGCACTTCAGCAGAAATCTTTGAGATACCTTCCTAGAGGCAAGATGCTGCAACGCTAGTGTCAGCACACGCCTGGCGCCTCCAGCGATCCCTCTGGACAGACCCTAGCCAACAGTATGGGCCTCTGTATAAGATACATCCATCGTGTCACTTCAGGAGGCTGCGAAACCTCAACAGACAAAACGAAACATGTTTAAAACGTAAGCAATTAAACGGTGCATATAAGAATTACTTCTGGAACAAAGTGGGATAGTCCGACCCACCATTTTGTGCACAATGTAACGTCGTTGAAGACATCAATCATGTCTTTCTTGAGTGCACAATATACGCATCAGAGGGACAGTCTCTGAAGATGGCCTTAAAATTACAAGAGGACACAAACTTGAAGTTCAAAAATATTCTAGACCCATGGCAGAACAGCTCCAGTGCGGACTCTACAAAAGCGATACTGACATTCCTACGGATCACAGGCTCTAACAAAACGCTGTAAATAGTGCAGTGTGTGTGGGTGACTGTATGTGTTATGTGACTGTTATGCGTGTGTGTTGTGTGTTTATTATTGTGTACATCATTGTCATCACCCAGCGCTTGGAGTAGCCTGTCAGGTGAAAAACCAGGCAAACCTCTCCAGCTCCCAATTAAAAGTATTTCTCTCTATGTAATATTCCTACGCATGCGAACATGCATGCTGCCAAAGTAAAGAAAACGCGACAGGTAGCCTGCAGATGCCTCTTTTTGTAATTAAAAAATATCGGACAGATTTTTCGAAACACACTGTATATGAAACTCGCGCCTGATACCAGCCTGACTCAGTACCAGGCCCAACCAAAGCCCGAAGCACATGGGCCCGAGCAAGGCCGGGGCCCGATTCAAGAACACTTAGCCCGACCCGGCCGGGCCCACGTGTCGGGTCGAGCTTTTGCTTTGCTCTAGCCCGTAGTCCCGTGCGCCCTTCGACCTCTGTCACTGTGTAATTAGGCAATAATGCGTTCGTCTTATTGCAACTGAAATAAAAAGTTTCCACAAAAGCTTTGAACACGCTGTCATTGTCTTTGGAACGTGAAGATACGGGGACGCACAGGGCAGAAAATACCGGGACTACACTGTGTTCACATACTTGGAGCACCCCATGCTTTTCTCCGAATTGTTCAACAGTTCTCTGGAGACAACATCAAAGAGGTACACCTCCCAATTTCTACAATCGACAGTGGCACCACATTTTTGAAAGAAATCAGTTGCCAGGATAATGTAGTGAGTGCTCTTTGGAAGAATTGTAAATCCTGTAGAAATCACTCAGCGAAACTCCCTTCTATAAACACCAATCGGACACAGCAAGTCAGACACATCACCTTGCGTTCTAAACTATGTGTAAAAGCAGCACTTATAATAAAAACGTAAACACCAGTGTTCACAAACGCGTACCAGAAACGAAAACATTCCGCTTGTTCCTAAACATGAACATAGAGGTATCTCTCTTTCCAGTAAGTCACCAGGGACCTCTTCCCCGTTAGCCGCTGCTGTCTAGTATTCCTGGTGTGGCGATAGAGGGCGGCGACGGGGCGACGGAGATCAGTGATGTTCCCTGGAGATGGCGGCACACCTGCTGGAGAGTGGCTGCGCCAGTGTCCGTGACAGAAGCTGCTAGCGAGTCCTGGGTAGGTAGACCAGTGCCCTTGATAAGGTGAAACACCAGGCTTATATTTCAAGTGTGGCCTCTGTTAAAAGGGTGGTACGCGCAGACGATCACATTACCTCGAAATGTAAAAGGTCAGGCCGAAGCTGTAGCACACAGGCGCAGGACGAGCTCGTCACCATTCTTTGACGTGTTCAGGCACGCTGGCACGTCAAGAGAATTTGCGTAGGCACAACACTCCATGATATCACTGGTAGGGCGGTAGAATAAGCGTTTGGAATGAAAACGCTGAAGGTACTGTGGCCGCTCGTAAAAAGCTGGACTTGACGGCTGATTGCGCCGGAGCCTTGAAACCTCGGCTGTGTTGATGAACTTATGTTGGAAATCTGCAAGCTGTGCGGCAGCCATTATTGTGGGAGATAGGACACAGACGGGACGGCAACCAATTCACCTGACATTTCTCTGTGTCTGAGTGACTCTTCTTCAAATGTCCGGCGGATGATTGCCGAAAAGTCAGCAGTTATTGCCGCTTCCATACTGGCCACTTAGGCGACTTTTCCTCGAAGACCGAACTTCAGCGCTACTGTTTGCTGCTTCAAGGTTTCAAACGTTATGACAGTGCCGTGCAACGTGAGACACAAAAGTCAGGCGTTCTTTTGAATATTCGAAAAACCATGAAATAAAATATATATTCAGCGTCCGTTATCATAAAGTAGGCATGATGTCTGAAGGCTTCACATAATTCAAGGATATCGGGCATGCAGTGTGCTCCTCGATATCTTCAAGGGCGTGTTATTGCAGTGTCACTATTTCTAAAGTGCGACCATATATCAGGTGCTTCGCGCTACTCTAATGTGGTTTTGTGGCCTCAACATACTCCATCGGCAAGAGCTGATTGACTATTGCGATGTCAGTCAGGAATACATATGGCAGCGTGGAGTCATTGAAACAATGACCCAAGCCAACCCCGCCACAGTCAATCAAGTTCGTATCTCCATATTGAATGAATATTTCCGTGTTGCTATCTACTGCAAAAGGCCTCGAATATTCGGTTCAACTGCTCGTCTCCTGTTCCGTCAAGAATTCATTGTACAAACTTTTCAGTTGCACCATCATCGTGGTTTGATTGACCGTGGAATATTCGGCATCGTAAGTCACTTATAAATTTGACAAAGCATGTATTCTTGTGTCGCAATATTTATTGTACGATATGGTGCCCAATGCTTCTATAATATTCAATTTGACGAGTTTTTCGCACTGATGGCCATAGGCGAGTTCTTCACTAAGAACACCTCTGGTGATGGCTCTATGAGTGTACTCATGTTTGTGCTTCCTTTGACGACTAGTGTCCAGAAGGGAAGCGTAATAATCCTGAAGCCATAGATGGTTGGAGACACCTAAGCATTTAGTGTGCCATAATTTACTACAATTCTGCTGTGCAATAATGCATGTGGTCACAATGTGTTCGACTGCTTCTGTGTACTGCTCTCTGAAAGTCAGCTAAAGAATATATTTTGGTTGGAGTATGAAGTTGAAGCACAAAAATACGACAGGCCTTCTTGCAAAGCACTACATTATCACATCAACATCTGGAAGAGAGGCGTTTCAGAGGCTTTTTCCAACACTCTTTTGGTAGCTGCTGTAAGCAAACTTGCAGGGTAGGTACCCACAACACTATTATACATTGTGTAGTAGGCAGGCATTTAGTCTGTTACTCTTCAGAGAAGCGTGGTTCCCGTTGACCATGCGCGAAAGCCAAGCTTTTGTAAAGGGTTGTGTCATTCGACAACCCACTCGTTGCGCAAGTCGCATTGTGTGACTCTGGGTTGTTCCTTTGCGATTCTAAAACTCTTTATTACACAAATTAAAGATCCCTTGCTGTGATCTCAAATTAGCTTTTGTTGCTAAATTTGGCATTATATTATTTATAGCCTGATATTTACTTGTTCATTTCAAAAACAGCCTGTCTGTTACTGCGGAAACAATAAAAACGGACAAGCCTGTTAATGAGGACGGAGTACAGAAAATCGAAAACAATTGACCTAATAATCAACTTCGGAAAAAAACAGCGCTAAGACGAGACATAGAAAGAAGCGCCTATGTCCCGTTTTGTCACCCTGCTTTCAAAAATCACTACGCACGAAAAGCCCGCAGTACCGGTCTACATAAGTTTTAGTCGTTATATACCAGCCTTTTTGAGGCAAGACAATATTGAGCGAATCGATTAAGTTGCAGAAGGCGATATCTTTATAACTGCCCTTGATGATGGAGGGGCGCTGGTATGGAATGCAGCGGTAAGCGTAACGTGAAATAATGAGTTGTACTAACCGAAGGTGATGGATGATGTTCACGTTGTAGTTTCCAATGAGAACGAAGAGGCTGTGTTTGTATTGTGTTTCGTATTGCAGCATCGCATTGTCGATGTGAGGGACACACTGTAAACCGAATTACAACCATATAGGTGTAACAGGCTGTCTATAACTCACACCCCTACGCCCCACGAAATGTGTGTAACAAGCAGGAATACACCTAAATATTGGGTGTATTGACAAATGTCCAGTTTAGGGCGTGAATAGTTTTCGACGGTGAAAATAGCGAAAATACATTCAAGCTGCCATAAAGGTAGGGGGTGTATTAGCAAGATTACACCCGAATAACAAAAATGTTGAAAGGGTGTAACACACACAAATGTCAAAAAGGGTGTGAGAGTGTTCATTGAGAATTATGCCCCAACACCCATGTGAAATGTCCACTGTTCGAGCGTTACCCCATTCCAGTAGGCTCCCGTGGAAGCCCTAGAAAGCTCATCTTTTAGCTGGACCTTTCATGGGCAGACGTCTTCTCATAGTGGCTTCTGCCACCATGGGAAAATCTTGGCCCCAGCACTGCTTTTATACATAAACCACGGCATATACGGGTCTCACATATAAAATGTAACCGTAGTTGAATACAAAGTCATCAGTCACAGTGAGTTGTCAATAAAATCAAGCTTTATTTCATTTAACACAGAGCCGAGAAATTTTCGCCATTTCAAAGGGATGTTTAGAAGGCGCAGAGCGGAATCCCATTTGCTACCAAAGAAGAGAGGAAACTATAGGCGTGAATGGCATGATATGGTACTAACGACCAAGGCATATGTATAAAGTACCACAGAAGAGCCTGTATTCGCACTTAAAGAGAAAGAACTGGTTTTAACATGCTTCAATGCAATGAGCAAGTACAGTGCAACGAAGCATACAGACAGCAAGAACACTAGTACAATGCAACATGTCTTGTTTCTTTATTATACTAAAATATCATATCAAAGCACACTGCAATTTTCACATTGATACGCCACAGTTTGCATGTGTCGTGGCATGCCTGATGCATAACATGCATGTCTAGAGGTATTTTGAAGAATAAGACGACTAGACATTGTTGAAAAGGCGTTTTCAATTCACATTATCCGTTGTGTGTTAAGTCACTCACAATACTGGAGTAACAATATTACTGGAGTGAAAACAATAAGCACAATGACTATAGCTTGACAGTGTCAACACATCCTAACCATCCAGAATAGCAGATATAAAATGTAAAAGGATGAGCGCATCACAAAATATCAAGCAACCGTGAAAGAATGCAATATAAAACAACATCAAAATGGACACACAAAAGCAGGGTAAATAATAACCAGTTCTTGTGGGTTAAGGCAGTGCAGCAAAGTTGAGGACCAAAAAAAAACTGGAATATTCACAGACAAAGCGCAAACCAGTTAGAACTAGCAGGGGAGCAACCGCTAACTTATAATCTAGAGAAATAATTCAAAACAGGTTACAGGAAAAAGAAACACGATACATTTTAAGCCAAAAATTTCAAACTTGTAGTAGTGTAAGAAATCAGACTGAATTTCAAAAAATAATAATATTTGTAGAAATTAAACTTCAGCCAGCTAATTTAAAATAGACAAGAGCACGGCCACTTCAATAAAAGTAGTCTTTTAAGCTGTTACACGTCACAAACAAGATTGAAGCTCACATTAGCATTTTCCGAGCTTGTCAAACTGAGAGGCAAACCAGAAATTGGAGACATGTATAGGAAAAGCTGAAGGGGGGGGGCGAAAAAAAGTGGCATACCATCATGTTTGTCGTTTCTTCAAGCCGCCGAAACATCATACCTTACTCTGAGAGACAACCAATAAGTTTTAGATGTCAGCACTCATACTAGTACTTGTAATTGTATGGCGGCTTGTGACAAACGTCTGCAATCCTTGTTTCGCCCGCACGCCCCATCGTCCAAGGAAGGGCGCTTTTGTGTTGGGGAGATGACATCCGGTGATTGGCGATGCAGCGGCGGCGCCGCCGCGTCTTCCCTACACCTGTACCGAAAGGAAAAACATGTGTCGAGAAGAAAAAAATGACCTCGAAAGAGCACGGTACGTCCCGAAAGAGTTTGGAGTGCATCGGAATCGTAGTTGACGTGCAACCAGCAAGAAGGGCGGTCGTCGGTGTCGTGAGTCTCGGGTAGGCGAGGAGCGTGCAGTGATCCGCGCAATGTATTGGTACGGCTACAATACCGGGCACCCTCGTCGTCTACTAAGCTGGCAAGATCATAAGCGACACCGCATCAACATCCCTACGTGTACGAACAGCTGGCCTGGCCCATGTGGAACTTTTTATTGTGACTTTCAACTGTTATTTTATTATTATAACCAGCTTTTAAACTGTTTGTAGTTGTGTGTGCTGCGTCGCACTTAGAATTTCAGAAGCGCGACCATGATTGTTTCGCAATCGTTTCTTTGTACTTCTTTTTTATTATTTCAATCATGTCATTAGTTTATTAGCATTTCACGCATTTGTGTTTTGTTTGTACCTCTTGTAGGGTTCTTTTAGAGCTGGAATATTTCGCTTTGTTCTTTTCATCGCGTATTGGTGTTTTTTCTGCGTTACTTTTTGTAATCTCTTGCCATTGCACTTTTTTAATATAAGTGCTTGTTTGTGTTAATGAAACGTCCGTGTCTGCTTTATGACTGCGTCAGTCAGACCCATACATCGCCACACGTGCAACCACACACGGATCGATCGACCTGAAAATCAATTCTTTGACGCCTTTCAGGCGTCGCAGGCTGAAGCGTAAAGTGGAAGCCCGTGAGTATGCGGCACGTCGATGTTAGATCGCCGGGGCCTCACCCGAAGTGCGTGACACGTCTGCATGCATTTGTACTTGAGAGAAAAAGTGTTTTCTGTCCTGTGACAGCAAGTACTAGTAGCCACTTTTAAATAATGGAGCACTGTATTGCAGAGCTAACCTTTACTGTGCAAAAAGTGGCTTAATATGCGTTATGCATATCTTAGAGTAACTTTGAAAAAATTCCGGGCCATTCTTCTATCTTTTTTCTTTTGCTGTGAGGTTTGGATATATCGAAGTAGAAGTGCTGGTTATGGTTTGCACATCTGTAATGGGTTGGACGATGACGCACAAACTTATGCGATTACTGGATTTTTTTTATTTCTTGATAAAATTAACAATATCTAGAAAATATTGAGGCTGGTTGTGTATTTTAGACAAGCTCTGTGAAAAGATGAGAAATTGTATCTAATTAACACAACTGGCTCAGCTGTTGTACTCCTGAACACACAATTAAAAATACAAAAGTAGCATGTAATATTATCACACAGACAATGTGCTGTGAATAAATGTGCATTTCTGGATTGAATAATCGATTTTGCACCAAAACCACGACCCCACAAACAAAGAAAACACATAGACAGGATGGGTGCTCACTTGCAACTGTTTGTACCTTATATTTATAAGGTTTTGATATGCGGGGTTTAACGTCCCAAAACCACCGTAAGGATATGAGAGACGCCGTAGTAGAGGGCTCCGGAAATATCGACCACATCGGGTTTTTCAACATGCACCCAAGCTGAGCGCACGGGCTTACAGCATTTCTACCTATATCGGAGATGCAGCTGCCGCAGCCGGGATTAGAACCCACGACCTGCGGGTCAGCAGGCGAGTACCTTAGCCACTATACCACCGCGACGGGGCTAAAGCTATATATGTGTACGACATTGATGCGAAAAACATTATATTCGGTAAACGTTACGCTCGATATCTCGCGATTCAAATTGATATCTTACAGAAAGTCAGCTGATCGCGCCTTGTTTTTTCAAAGTGCCGCTAACTTAATCAGTGTGCGGTAGAGACTGTGCAGCGTGACCAGTGTCTGCCAGCGTGCTTTAAGACACGGGACTACGGTGTACAGTGTGTTCCAGAGCCTCGCAGCGCGCTGTAGTACACTGGGACACATTGTATACAGCGTTTGCAATGTCACCCAGCGCGCTGAAACGCACTGGGGGATACTGGACACGCTGTTGTTTTTCGACGGGGTTTGTGGCAGATAATACTTCTAGGGCTTTTAAAAGCAACACTGATTACATGACCACTGATAATGTAGGACGTACCGGTTAGAACAGTATCTTATCGTCTTTAGCAGTTACGGGGAGTGAGAACAGCACAAGGTTGCCTTGAAACATTTTGAATGTATAGTCCCACACTGCAAAGAAAAAATGCTGTTTTCAGAATTAAAAGGTCATGTCTTCAAGGATAGCTTTCGTAGCCGGTAATTACATTTATAAACAAAAATCTTCGAACTTTCCATTTTACAGCAAATCTTTCTATGGCTAGGAGTTGAACAGAATACCTTACGCACAAAAATGGCATATTCCACGTGCAGTGGGAATCGATGATATGTGAAGCGCGAATACCAAATGCAGATATGTCACTTGAAAATCAGCACAAGGTTAGGAGGTGAAGGTAAATGATGCCGTACATAATAGATTGATACGTGTGGTTTAACTTCCTGAAACCAACATATGAATCTGAGAAACGCCATAGTGGAGGGCTCCCGGAATTTAGACTACCTGGGGTTCTTTAACGTGCACCCAAACCTGAGCACACGGGTCTATATTTGCGCTTCCACCGGAATTGCAACCGCTGCTTTCGGGATTCGATCCCGCGACCTGAGTATCAGCAGCCGAGTACCTTAACCACTACACCATCGCGGCGGGCAACGATGCCATACATGATTTCAGTGTCATGATTGTCATGTTTGGATGTGTCGTTTATCTTCGTAATTTATTCGCGTCACGTGATATCGAATTTTGTATATTGTCACGGGGTCGTGACGTGGCCGAAGACAGGAGACTTCGTGTTGTGATTTAACTGTTTATTTGGGCGAACCTGTGCCCGGTAAACGGAAAGTCCAATTACAGCAGCAGTCTCGCACAGATAGCAGTCTCGGACTGATAGCGGCGAACGGAGCGTCGGCCTTCGATCAACAACTGACAAGCGGCGAAGCGCGTTGGCATTTATACTCTTGCCGTCGAATGTTCTAGCGTTACCGGTGGCGGTGGCGTAGCTTTCAGAACAATCTGTACCGTTCGCACAGTGGGCGTGATCTTATCGAAATGATCTACTACAGTCCGGAACCTTCTAGAAAACTGCAGGCGCAGTTTGCGCTGAGAATCGTGCGGTGTTTTCGGACGATAACAAAAACTTGAGAAATGGAACGTGGCATTGCCCCCCTCTGAAAAAAAGGCATCGTCCCGATGCTTTAACTAAAGATGAAAGTACAATAATAATGCAAGAAAGTACAATGAATAAATTACGATACAACAATAATACAAAAAAAAACACTAGTTCAGTTTGTTAACGCGCATGAAACGGCTTGAGGCGCGCGACATGGACGACTTCAGGTCGCGATCGGCGTCGTTGAGAGTTCGTGATGCCGTCGGGGACAACCTCGTAATCAAGTGGGCCGAGCCGTCGAACCACCCTGTACGGTCCGAAGTACCGTCGCAGAAGCTTTTCACTTAGTCCACGTCGGCGTATCGGCGTCCACACCCAAACACGTTCACCGAGCTGGTATTCCACGAAGCGTCGTCGAAGGTTGTAACGGTGGCTGTCGGTCGTCTGTTGATTCTTGATACGGAGACGCGCAAGTTGTCGGGCTTCTTCGGCGCGTTGAAGGCACTCGCTCACATCGAGGTTTTCTTCGTCGGTGACGTTGGGTAACATGGCATCGAGCGTCGTTGCCGGGCTCCTTCCGTAGACCAATTTGTATGGCGATATCTGCGTCGTCTCCTGCACCGCCGTGTTGTATGCGAAGGTCACATACGGAAGAATGGCGTCCCACGTCTTGTGTTCGACATCGACGTACATTGACAGCATGTCGGCGATCGTCTTGTTAAGCCGCTCGGTGAGGCCGTTGGTCTGTGGGTGGTACGCTGTCGTCCGGCGGTGGTTTGTTTGGCTGTATGCCAAGATTGCTTGAGTTAAGTCGGCAGTGAATGCCGTTCCTCTGTCGGTGATAAGGACCTCTGGGGCGCCATGACGTAGGACGATATTTTCGACGAAGAATTTAGCTACTTCGGATGCACTGCCTTTTGGCAGAGCTTTTGTCTCGGCGTAGCGGGTGAGGTAGTCGGTAGCTACCACGATCCACTTGTTTCCGAAAGCCGACGTCGGGAACGGCCCCAGTAGGTCCATACCAATCTGCTGGAAAGGTCGGCAAGGTGGATCAATTGGCTGCAGAAGTCCCGCTGGCCTTGTCGGCGGTGTCTTGCGTCGCTGACAGTCCCGGCATGTTCTCACATAACGAGTGACGTCGGTGGTAAGACGTGGCCAGTAGTACCTTTCTTGTATCCCCGCGAGCGTGCGAGAAACACCGAGGTGCCCTGCCGTCGGATCGTCGTGAAGGGCCTGCAGGAGTTCTGGTCGCAGAGCTGAAGGCACCACAAGAAGGTACTTAGCTCGAAGCGGTGAAAAGTTTTTCTTTTGTAGAAGACCGTTTCGTAGAAAGAACGACGCAAGTGTGCGCTTGAATATCTTCGGGACTTCGGCGGTCCTGCCTTCGAGGTATTCTATTAGGGCCTTAAGTTCCGGGTCGGCCCTCTGTCGTTCATCGAAGTCGTCGGTAGTTATCGTTCCTAAGAAGTAGTCGTCATCCGGGTCGTCGGGTAGCGGTTGGTCGACAGGCGCACGAGAGAGACAGTCGGCGTCGGAGTGTTTTTCGCCGGACTTGTAAATGACAGTAATGTCATATTCTTGAAGTCTCAGGCTCCATCGTGCGAGGCGACCTGAGGGGTCCTTCAAGGTGGCTAGCCAACACAATGCGTGGTGGTCGCTCACAACTTTGAAGGGCCTGCCGTAGAGGTAGGGGCGAAATTTCGACGTAGCCCAGATGATGGCGAGGCACTCCTTTTCTGTTGTGGAATAACTTGCTTCTGCTTTGGATAGCGATCGGCTGGCGTAACTAATAACCCTTTCAAGTCCGTCAGCCCTCTGCACAAGAACGGCGCCAAGACCTACGCTGCTTGCGTCAGTATGTATTTCTGTCTCGGCAAATTCGTCGAAATGGGCAAGTAACGGAGGCGCCTGGAGGCGATGTTTAAGCTCCTGGAAAGCGTGTTCCTGCGGCGTTTCCCACTTAAACTCCACGTCGGCCTTGGTAAGGTTAGTGAGAGGATCGGCGATGCGGGCGAAGTTTTTCACGAACCGCCTATAATAGGCACACAGGCCCAGAAATCGGCGCACGGCTTTCTTGTCAGTGGGCGGCGGAAAGTCGGCGATGGCGGCTGTTTACCGTGGATCGGGACGAACTCCAGACTTGCTGATAACGTGCCCCAGAAACAAGAGCTCCTCATACGCAAATCTGCACTTTTCTGGCTTCAGTGTGAGTCCGGAAGTCTTGATGGCTTGAAGTACAGCTTCAAGGCGCCGAAGATGCTCGTCGAAACTCGAGGAAAACACGACGACGTCGTCCAAGTACACAAGGCAAGTCTGCCACTTCAATCCTGCCAGTACTGTATCCATAACGCGTTGAAACGTTGCAGGCGCTGAGCAAAGGCCCAAGGGCATCACCTTAAACTCGAAGAGGCCGTCCGGTGTTATGAACGCCGTCTTCTCTCGGTCTCTTTCGTCGACTTCGATTTGCCAATAGCCAGTCTTAAGGTCCATTGACGAAAAGTACTTGGCGTTATGGAGCCGATCAAGTGCGTCGTCTATTCGTGGGAGGGGATACACGTCCTTTCTTGTGATTTTGTTCAGGCGGCGATAATCGACGCAGAAACGTAGGGTCCCATCCTTTTTCTTCACTAACACCACGGGGGATGCCCATGGACTCTTGGACGGCTGGATAATGTCATCCCGCAGCATTTCATCAACTTGTGTCTTCATGGCCTCACGTTCTCGCGTCGAAACCCTGTACGGACTCTGACGAAGTGGTCTGGCATTTTCTTCGGTTATGATGCGATGTTTCGTGATTGGGGTCTGCCGAATTTTCGATGACGACGAAAAGCAATCTTCGTATTGCGGGAGCACGGCCTTGAGCTGTTCTTGCTTATCGTTCGGAAGTCTGGGATTGACGTCGAAAGCTATGGGAGGGGCTTGGTTCCTCTGAGCAGGTTCCGCAGAATCGGCGAGGGCGAAAGCACTGGTGGCTTCGACAATTTCTTCGATGTATGCGACCGTTGTTGCTTTGTTCACATGTTTGTACTCATTGCTGAAATTCGTGAGCAAAACCGTTGCTTCGCCTCCCCGCAGCTCTGAAATTCCTCTTGCGACGCAAATATTTCGGGTGACCAACAGATGCTGACTGCCTTCAACGACGCCTTCCAAGTCAGGTGATTTAGGAGCGCCGACTGAAATAATGACGCTTGAGCGAGGCGGAATGGTGACTTGTTCTTCCAGCACATTCAAGGCATGGTGTCCTGACGGCGTGCGCGGCGGTAGTGCTTCTTCTGTGGATAACGTTATCGACTTTGTTTTTAGGTTGATGACAGCACCATGGAGGCATAAGAAGTCCATGCCAAGGATGACATCTCTCGAGC
>NW_027465485.1:15000-25643 GCF_043290135.1 Rhipicephalus microplus | reverse complement strand
GCTGGCGTTTCGGGAACGCGCAGCCTCGCCTTCTACCGACGTAACCACGACTCGCCGTTCGCGCTCCGCCGCTCCTGTTTACAGTACTAGGCGGTCCCGCAGCGGTCGGGTCGCGCATTTCGAGCGCTTCGAGCCACGGTGCAGTGGCGGGTCGAAAGCCGACCTATGAGTGCGTTGCGCCGTTTGTACCCGCGTCCGCCACCTGGCCGACCGTCCAAGGTCGCGGTGTTGGCGTCCGCTGGGCGCAACAATTTGTCACGGGGTGCCGCTCCACATTCAGGCAGCCCCGTGGGGAAAAGCCGACCCCGCGTCCAAACGGGGTCAGCGGCAGAAAGTGTCGGGCGCAGACGCAGCTGAGGCGCTCACCCTTCACAATCCGTTAATGATCCTTCCGCAGGTTCACCTACGGAAACCTTGTTACGACTTTTACTTCCTCTAAATGATCAAGTTTGGTCATCTTTCCAACAGACCGGCGCAACCGAAAGGCCGCGCCGGACATCGGTCCGAAGACCTCACTAAATCATTCAATCGGTAGTAGCGACGGGCGGTGTGTACAAAGGGCAGGGACGTAATCAACGCGAGCTTATGACTCGCGCTTACTGGGAATTCCTCGTTCAAGGGGAACAATTGCAAGCCCCTATCCAATCACGAAAGAAGTTCCACGGGTTACCCAGTCTTTTCAGACAGGGATAAAGACACGCTGCTTCCTTCAGTGTAGCGCGCGTGCGGCCCCGGACATCTAAGGGCATCACAGACCTGTTATTGCTCTGTTTCGTGCGGCTAGGAGCCGCTTGTCCCTCTAAGAAGGTTGTAAGGTGCTGGGAACCCCGCACCTATTTAATAGGCTAGAGTCTCGTTCGTTATCGGAATTAACCAGACAAATCGCTCCACCAACTAAGAACGGCCATGCACCACCATCCACCGAATCAAGAAAGAGCTCTCAATCTGTCAATCCTCCCAGTGTCCGGGCCGGGTAAGTTTTCCCGTGTTGAGTCAAATTAAGCCGCAGGCTCCACTCCTGGTGGTGCCCTTCCGTCAATTCCTTTAAGTTTCAGCTTTGCAACCATACTTCCCCCGGAACCCAAATACTTTGGTTTCCCGGAAGCTGCCCGCCGAGTCATTTGAGTAACTCAGGCGGATCGCTGGTTGGCATCGTTTATGGTCAGAACTAGGGCGGTATCTGATCGCCTTCGAACCTCTGACTTTCGTTCTTGATCAATGAAAACATTCTTGGCAAATGCTTTCGCAGTAGTTCGTCTTGCGACGGTCCAAGAATTTCACCTCTAGCGCCGCAATACGAATGCCCCCGTCCGTCCCTCTTAATCATTACCTCGTATTCAAAAACCAACAGAACAGAAACGAGGTCTTGTTCTATTATTCCATGCAAGTTTATTCAGGCGACTCGCCTGCGTTGAGCACTCTAATTTTTTCAAAGTAAAAGCACCGGCCATCTCGAGGCACACAATGAAGTGCACCAAGAAAGAACCGGCATGATGTTCAGTCCGAGCCGTCGCATCGGGTAGATGCACTACTCGTCTGGAACTGAGATCCAACTACGAGCTTTTTAACCGCAGCAGCTTTAGTATACGCTATTGGAGCTGGAATTACCGCGGCTGCTGGCACCAGACTTGCCCTCCAATTGATCCTCGTTAAAGGATTTAGAGTGTACTCATTTCAATTACGGGGCCTCAAAAGAGTCCCGTATTGTTATTTTTCGTCACTACCTCCCCGTGCCGGGAGTGGGTAATTTGCGCGCCTGCTGCCTTCCTTGGATGTGGTAGCCGTTTCTCAGGCTCCCTCTCCGGAATCGAACCCTGATTCTCCGTTACCCGTAACAACCATGGTAAGCAAGTAACCTACCATCGAAAGTTGATAAGGCAGACACTTGAAAGAAACGTCGCCGGCTCGTGGCCATGCGATCAGCACAAAGTTATCCAGAGTCACCACACAATACGGGCCGAAACCCGATCGATCTTGGTCTAATAAAAGCACCCGTTACCCAAAGGGCTCCAGGCTCACTGCATGTATTAGCTCTAGAATTGCCACAGTTATCCAAGTAGGAAGAAACGATCTAAGGAACCATAACTGATTTAATGAGCCATTCGCGGTTTCGCCTTATTTCGGCATGTACTTAGACATGCATGGCTTAATCTTTGAGACAAGCATATGATTACTGGCAGGATCAACCAGGTAATCGTTCGACTGCGCGTCCGTCCTCGCCCTCGGCGGGCCGGACGCAGTCTGTGTGCGGCGGAGGCCACCTTCAGGCGCCCCAACACGCTTATTTTGCACTCCGAGATGACGGCGTTCGAGCTCGCTACGGCACAACCTTCCCGAAAGACGAGTGGGAGCCGTGCGGCAAGAAGCACGTTCATGCTCGCTCTTTTTCGTTGCATCGACTCGGTCGCGCCGTGCGGGTTGCCCAAGCCCGCTGCACTGTCGGTGGACCGGCCGGAACTAGCAACGGAGCCGAGACTGCAAAGCCGCCAGACGACGGGTCACGCCCGCGTCTTCGGCGCTTTCGCATCTGAATCGCCCGAGGACGACACGGAACACACCTCGATATCGTGGTAAAACGGCACCGTCCGACAACCAGCCCCTAACGCATCAAGCGGATGAGGCTGCAGACGACTGCCGTGGATTCCCCTGGAGCAGACCCGAGGACACGCTTGACGAGGCCGAAGCCCGCCGCATATCAGACACCCGGTCGCTTTCGCGTACGCCGCTCACGAGAACCCCCACATAATAGCAGCGATAAGTACCCAGACCTCCTTGGGCCCTAATACGAGCGTACTCGAGAAAATTTCACCGCGGGTGTGCCCCGAAACGTGTGGCATGTTGAGCGTGCCACAAGTCTACGTCGCTCTCAAACCCGCCGAGGTCGTAGAATTTGCGACCCTACTCACGAAATTCCCACCGAGGATACGGCCGCAAACGTACCGCACCTTGGGTAGGCCACGAGTTTGTGCAACACTACGCTGACGGCACAGCACCGAGGTCGTGCGCGCACGCACGGGAAAATTCCGCCGCGGTTTCTGCCGAAAACGTGAGGCACCACGACTCTCCGCAAGTTCGCGTCGACTGCGAAAGACCGAAGTCGTGAACGACGTGTCCGCTACTCGCCGCCGACACGCTGGACACCAAACGTACAACGACTCGACGGCGTCGTAGAGGCCCACGACGCGGTTTTCCTTAACGACGTCTCGGCGTGGCACCGACAGGTTAGAACGGCCGACCAACGTTCCCTGTCCGCCGTTCGGCTCAGTCGAAGGGCTCGGCGACTTCGGCAACGCTGCGAAGCCGCACGGTGACGCACGCCATGTCCCCATTTTTTTTTTTCTTTCTGCGTCTGCCGGGGTGCCCCTATAATAGCAGCGATAAGCACCCAGACCGCCGTGGGTCGCTCGCCCCGGCTGACGTGGTTTTTCGTACTCCTGCGGCGGTCGCCGTCAAGCACGTCCAAATACGCTACTTTCGTGGGCGCATTCACGCTCTTTCGCTTCGCCGGAGTGCCAGCACTCACTCTGCCAAAAACGGCGAACATCCGAGCGGCGGTTCCCACTTTTGCGTCGGCGTCGCAAACCCCGCCCCGGCAGACGAGGTTTGCCGTACTCGTGCGACGGTGGCCGGCGGGCACGTCGAAAGACGCCGATATCGTGCGCGAATTGGCGCACCTTGGCTTCACCGGAGTGCCGCCACTGACTCCTCCAAAAACGGCGAAGATCCGAGCGGCGCTTCCCACTTTCGCATCGGCGTCCCGAACTCCGCCCCGGCTGACGCGGTTTACCGTACTCGTGCGACGGTCGCCGGCGAGCACGTGGAAAGACGCCGATATCGTGCCCGAATCGGCTCCGTTCGGCTTCGCCGGAGTGCCAGCACTGGCTCGGCGAAAGACGACGAACATCCGAGCGACGGTTCTCACTATTGCGTACGCGTCGCAAACCCCGCCCCGGCAGACGCACTTTGCCGTACTCGTGCGACGGTCGCCGGCGAGCACGTAGAAAGACGCCGATATCGTGCCGGAATCGGCCCCGTTTGGCTTCGCCGGAGTGCCAGCACTCACTCGGCCACAAACGGCGAACATCCGAGCGGCGGTTCCCACTTAGCCGTCGGCGTCCCGAACTCCGCCCCGGCAGACGCGGTTGCCGAGCTCGTGCGACTAGCGACCGCGAAGCCGTCTCGCGACGCCGCTTTCGTGCGCGGCTCCCACTGCGACCTGGGTCACCCGAGGTCGACGAGCAAAAAAGAATGTCGAAAAAAATTTTTTTTTTTTTTGCGTCTGCCGGGGTGCCCCTATAATAGCAGCGATAAGCACCCAGACCGCCATGGGTCGCTCGCCCCGGCTGACGTGGTTTTTCGTTTTCCTGCGGTGGTCGTCGTCAAGCACGTCCAAACACGCCACTTTCGTGGGCGCATTCGCGCTCTTTCGCTTCGCCGGAGTGCCAGCACTCACTCTGCCAAAAACGGCGAACATCCGAGCGGCGGTTCCCACTTTTGCGTCGGCGTCGCAAACCCCGCCCCGGCAGACGAGGTTTGCCGTACTCGTGCGACGGTGGCCGGCGGGCACGTCGAAAGACGCCGATATCGTGCGCGAATTGGCGCACCTTGGCTTCACCGGAGTGCCGCCACTGACTCCTCCAAAAACGGCGAAGATCCGAGCGGCGCTTCCCACTTTCGCATCGGCGTCCCGAACTCCGCCCCGGCTGACGCGGTTTACCGTACTCGTGCGACGGTCGCCGGCGAGCACGTGGAAAGACGCCGATATCGTGCCCGAATCGGCTCCGTTCGGCTTCGCCGGATTGCCAGCACTGGCTCGGCGAAAGACGACGAACATCCGAGCGACGGTTCTCACTATTGCGTACGCGTCGCAAACCCCGCCCCGGCAGACGCACTTTGCCGTACTCGTGCGACGGTCGCCGGCGAGCACGTAGAAAGACGCCGATATCGTGCCGGAATCGGCCCCGTTTGGCTTCGCCGGAGTGCCAGCACTCACTCGGCCACAAACGGCGAACATCCGAGCGGCGGTTCCCACTTAGCCGTCGGCGTCCCGAACTCCGCCCCGGCAGACGCGGTTGCCGAGCTCGTGCGACTAGCGACCGCGAAGCCGTCTCGCGACGCCGCTTTCGTGCGCGGCTCCCACTGCGACCTGGGTCACCCGAGGTCGACGAGCAAAAAAGAATGTCGAAAAAAATTTTTTTTTTTTTTTTGCGTCTGCCGGGGTGCCCCTATAATAGCAGCGATAAGCACCCAGACCGCCATGGGTCGCTCGCCCCGGCTGACGTGGTTTTTCGTTTTCCTGCGGTGGTCGTCGTCAAGCACGTCCAAACACGCCACTTTCGTGGGCGCATTCGCGCTCTTTCGCTTCGCCGGAGTGCCAGCACTCACTCTGCCAAAAACGGCGAACATCCTAGTGGCGGTTCCCACTTTTGCGTCGGCGTCGCCAACCCCGCCCCGGCATACGCGGTTTGCCGTACTCGTGCGGCGGTGGCCGGCGGGCACGTCGAAAGACACCGATATCGTGCGCGAGTCGATGCTTCTTGGTCTCGCAGGAGGGCCGCCACTCACTCCTGCAAAAACGGCGAAGATCCGAGCGGCGCTTCCCACTTTTTCGTCGGCGTCGCAAACCTCGCCCCGGCAGACGCGCTTTGCCGTACTCGTGCGACGGTCGCCGGCGAGCACGTCGAAATACGCCGATATCGTGCCCGAATCGGCCCCGTTTCGCTTCGCCGGAGTGCCAGCACTCGCTCGGCCAAAGACGACGAACATCCGAGCGACGGTTCCCACTATTGCGTACGCGTCGCGAACCCCGCCCCGGCAGACGCGGTTTGCCGTACTCGTGCGGCGGTGGCCGGCGGGCACGTCGAAAGACGCCGATATCGTGCACGAATTGGCGCTCCTTGGCTTCACCGGAGTGCCAGCACTCACTCGGCCAAAAACGGCGAACATCCGAGCAGCGGTACCCACTTAGCCGTCGGCATCCCGAACTCCGCGCCGGCTGACGCGGTTGCCGAGCTCGTGCGACTAGCGACCGCGAACGCGTCTCGCGACGCCGCTTTCGTGCGCGGCTCCCATTGCGACCTGGGTTACCCGAGCTCGACCAGCAAAAAAGAAGGTCGAAAATTTTTTTTTTTTTTTCTGCGTCTGCCGGGGTGCCCCTATAATAGCAGCGATAAGCACCCAGACCGCCGTGTGTCGCTCGCCCCGGCTGACGTGGTTTTTCGTACTCCTGCAGCGGTCGCCGTCACGCACGTCCAAATACGCCACTTTCGTGGGCGCATTCGCGCTCTTTCGCGTCGCCGGAGTGCCAGCACTCACTCTGCCAAAAACGGCCAACATCCGAGCGGCGGTTCCCACTTTTGCGTCGGCGTCGTAAACCCCGCCCCGGCAGACGCGGTTTGCCCTACTCGTGCGACGGTCGCCGGCGAGCGCGTCGAAAGACGCCGATATCGTGCGCTAATTGGCGCTCCCTGGCTTCTCCGGAGTGCCGCCACTCACTCCTCCAAAAACGGCGAAGATCCGAGCGGCGTTCTCCACTTTCGCATCGGCGTCCCGAACTCCGCCCGGGCTGACGCGGTTTACCGTACTCGTGCGACGGTCGCCGGCGGGCACGTCGAAAGACGCCGATATCGTGCCGTAATCGGCCCCGTTTGGCTTCGCCCGTGTGCCAGCACTCACTCGGCCAAAAACGGCGAACATCCGAGCAGCGTTTCCCACTTTCGCATCGGCGTCCCGAAGCCCGCCCCGGCAGACGCGGTTTGCCCTACTCGAGCGACGGTCGCCGGCGATCACGTCGAAAGGCGCCGAATTCGTGCACGAATCGATGCTTCTTGGTCTCGCAGGAGGGCCGCCACTCACTCCTGCAAAAACGGCGAAGATCCGAGTTGCGCTTCCCACTTTTTCGTCGGCGTCCCGAACTACGCCCCGGCTGACGCGGTTTACCGTACTCGTGCGACGGTCGCCGGCGGGCACTTCAAAATACGCCGATTTCGTGGGCGCATTCACGCTGTTTCGCTTCCCCGGAGTGCCAACACTCACTCTGCCGAAAGCGGCGATCATCCGAGCGGCGGTTCCCACTTTTGCGTCGGCTTCGCAAACGGCGCCCCGGCAGACGCGCTCGTGCGACGTACTCGTGCGACGGTCGCCGGCGAGCACGTCGAAAGACGCCGATATCGTGCTCGAATCGACCCCGTTTCGCTTCGCCGGAGTGCTGCCAGTCACGGCGCAGAAAACGGCGAACAAGTGTTTTTTTTTTTTTTTTCCTAGAATTTGTGTTATAGAAGGCACATTTGATATCGGACGATAATTTTCAACTTTATCACGCGCACCGATTTTCGTGTAGAGGTTTGCAAGTTTATGGGAATTTCTCCACTTGGAATAATGCGATTTAGTAGTACTACGAGAACTTCATGGATGTACTCAAGGGTACGGGGCAAGTCAGTTACGTCAACACCTGCAGATTTTTTACACTTCAAACTGAAAATTGTTGGTTGTGAGTCCTCGTGTGATATTAAAGGCCGATTCGCTAACACATAGAACAAAGAAAGAAAGGAAGAAAAAACGCCCGCGCTCGCTCAAGAAACCTGGGTTCGCAACAAGTGGCAACAACAAGCAACCGAGCGAGTGCGCCAAAACCCGTGGCGGCCGAACAAACGCGAAGTCCCAACCGCGTCAGCCGGGGCGGCACGGGACAGGAAAAATCACTTCAGCCGGGGCGGCGGGGCACCGAATAAACCTCGTCACCTCGTCGCAGGATAAAAGAGGAAACAAAAAGTCTAAACAGCGTCTGCTGGAGCGAATGCGTAATAAAACAACAACAACAACAAAAAAAAAAAACACCCGCGCTCAAGAAGTCTGCAATCACCACAAAAGGCGACTGTGACCGAGCAGCGTCAGCCGGGGCCGTGCGGAAACGGAAAAACCGCGACTACCGGGGCGTCGAGGCACCGAAAAATCCACTTCAGCCGCGGCGAAAAAAAAAAACAAAAAGAAAGACGGAGGGGGGGGGGGGGAACCACGTCTGCCGGGGCGAAGGAAAAAAAAAAAACGCGTCTGCCGGGGCGAGCCCGGGTGCGGCACCACCGGGAAAACTGTGGCAAACAGACATGGCGATCGAGTGAGTGGGCCGCCAGCCAGGCTCAGCCAAAAAGTGCAAAGTCCGAACTGCGTCAGCCGGGGCGGCAAAAACCACGTCAGCCGGGGCGGCGCAAAAAACCGCGTCTGCCGGGGCGGCACGAAACCGCGTCAGCCGGGGCGGCGCGAAAACTGCGTCAGCCGGGGCGAAAGAAAAAAAAAAAAAAACGCGTCTGCCGGGGCGAGCCCGGGTGCGGCACCACCGGGAAAACTGTGGCAAACAGACATGGCGATCGAGTGAGTGGGCCGCCAGCCAGGCACAGCCGAAAAGTGCAAAGTCCGAACCGTGTCAGCCGGGGCGGCAAAAAACCGCGTCAGCCGGGGCGGCGCAAAAAACCGCGTCTGCCGGGGCGGCACGAAACCGCGTCTGCCGGGGCGGCGCGAAAACTGCGTCAGCCGGGGCGAGCCCGGGTGCGGCACCACCGGGAAAACTGTGGCAAACAGACATGGCGATCGAGTGAGTGGGCCGCCAGCCAGGCTCAGCCAAAAAGTGCCAAGTCCGAACTGCGTCAGCCGGGGCGGCAAAAAACCGCGTCAGCCGGGGCGGCGCAAAAAACCGCGTCTGCCGGGGCGGCGCGAAAACCGCGTCTGCCGGGGCGGCGCGAAAACTGCGTCAGCCGGGGCGAAAGAAAAAAAAAAACGCGTCTGCCGGGGCGAGCCCGGGTGCGGCACCACCGGGAAAACTGTGGCAAACAGACATGGCGATCGAGTGAGTGGGCCGCCAGCAAGGCTCAGCCAAAAAGTGCTAAGTCCGAACTGCGTCAGCTGGGGCGGCAAAAAACCGCGTCTGCCGGGGCGGCACGAAACCGCGTCAGCCGGGGCGGCGCGAAAACCGCGTCTGCCGGGGCGGCACGAAACCGCGTCAGCCGGGGCGGCGCGAAAACTGCGTCAGCCGGGGCGAGCCCGGGTGCGGCACCACCGGGAAAACTGTGGCAAACAGACATGGCGATCGAGTGAGTGGGCCGCCAGCCAGGCACAGCCGAAAAGTGCTAAGTCCGAACTGCGTCAGCCGGGGCGGCAAAAACCGCGTCAGCCGGGGCGGCGCGAAAACCGCGTCTGCCGGGGCGGCACGAAACCGCGTCAGCCGGGGCGGCGCGAAAACTGCGTCAGCCGGGGCGAGCCCGGGTGCGGCACCACCGGGAAAACTGTGGCTAACAGACATGGCGATCGAGTGAGTGGGCCACCAGCCAGGCTCAGCCAAAAAGTGCTAAGTCCGAACTGCGTCAGCCGGGGCGGCAAAAACCGCGTCAGCCGGGGCGGCGCAAAAAACCGCGTCTGCCGGGGCGGCACGAAACCGCGTCAGCCGGGGCGGCGCGAAAACTGCGTCAGCCGGGGCGAAAGAAAAAAAAAAAACGCGTCTGCCGGGGCGAGCCCGGGTGCGGCACCACCGGGAAAACTGTGGCAAACAGACATGGCGATCGAGTGAGTGGGCCGCCAGCCAGGCACAGCCGAAAAGTGCCAAGTCCGAACTGCGTCAGCCGGGGCGGCAAAAAACCGCGTCAGCCGGGGCGGCGCAAAAAACCGCGTCTGCCGGGGCGGCACGAAACCGCGTCAGCCGGGGCGGCGCGAAAACTGCGTCAGCCGGGGCGAGCCCGGGTGCGGCACCACCGGGAAAACTGTGGCAAACAGACATGGCGATCGAGTGAGTGGGCCGCCAGCCAGGCTCAGCCAAAAAGTGCCAAGTCCGAACTGCGTCAGCCGGGGCGGCGCAAAAAACCGCGTCTGCCGGGGCGGCGCGAAAACCGCGTCTGCCGGGGCGGCGCGAAAACTGCGTCAGCCGGGGCGAAAGAAAAAAAAAACGCGTCTGCCGGGGCGGCAAAAAACCGCGTCTGCCGGGGCGGCACGAAACCGCGTCAGCCGGGGCGGCGCGAAAACCGCGTCTGCCGGGGCGGCACGAAACCGCGTCAGCCGGGGCGAGCCCGGGTGCGGCACCACCGGGAAAACTGTGGCAAACAGACATGGCGATCGAGTGAGTGGGCCGCCAGCCAGGCACAGCCGAAAAGTGCTAAGTCCGAACTGCGTCAGCCGGGGCGGCAAAAACCGCGTCAGCCGGGGCGGCGCAAAAACCGCGTCTGCCGGGGCGAATGCAAAAAAAACAAAGAAAAAAGCCCGCGCTTAATCAAAAGAAAACAAAGAAAAAAGCTTGCGCTTAATCAAAAGAAAACAAACAAAAAAAGTTCGCGCTTAAGCCTGGCGGTGGAACCACCGGGGCAAACAGACCTGGCGATCGAGTGAGTGGGCCGCCAGCCGGGGTGAGCCAAAAAGTGCAAAGTCGGAACCGCGTCAGCCGGGGCGGCGCGAAAACCGCGTCAGCCGGGGCGGCGCAAAAACTGCGTCAGCCGGGGCGGCACGGAAAAACGAAAACCGCGTCAGCCGGGGCGGCACGGAAAAACGAAAACCACGTCAGCCGGGGCGACATCAAAATGAGGAAAAAAAAAAAAACTGCCTTAGGACACCTGCGTACACTTTCATGCGTTTGGGCATATCTCTCTGTAACACGCGCGCCCCTCGTT
>NW_027465485.1:0-7500 GCF_043290135.1 Rhipicephalus microplus | reverse complement strand
CACTTCCCACGTCCACCGAAGTCGGTGCCAAGGACCACTTTCGGCGCCGGAGCCGCGTACGAGCCTACTCGAGGCGGAAGAACGAAGCCAGCAAGGGCCTGGCCGCAAGTGCGTTCAATTGTCGGGACGTCCAAGTCCCTCGTTCTTCCGTGCTTCCTCTTTCGGCAAGTCGTTGCGGCACCTTCCCAAAGCGCGCAGACCCGCTAATCGCGACGAGCGCGACGTGGCCGTGCCGCCTTTCCCTCGGCAGCAAGCAAAACGCCTGGCAACGTCGACGCTCCCCTAACCGCGATCTCGCACCGTGTTTCGTGTGGCGAATTCAAAAGCCGGCCGGCGCTGCTGCAACCATTACGGTCGGTACGCATACGCCGCGGAGGGCGGGACGGTCATCGGAGCGTGCGGTTCCTCCATCGAGTACTGCGCACCTCGGCCGTCGCATCGCCGTGCCATGACCGGCCGCGCGTCAACGCGAACCGGTGCCAGCGAGATCCCTCGCCTGCAAGAACCGACCGGCAGCCTCCGTCACCCGAGGACGCGGAGGCGCTTGCCGCGGACGGCGGGACGGTATGCACTGGTGCACAGCGGACCCGTCACATCGCCAGTTCCTTGACCGACCGCCGACGCTTGTGCCGTTCCTCTCGTACTTGGCAGTCGCCGCGCGATTGTCGGGTCTCGTTCTTGCACGCTCGAACGGTCGGGAGGGCACTCGGCTGGCGTTTCGGGAACGCGCAGCCTCGCCTTCTACCGACGTAACCACGACTCGCCGTTCGCGCTCCGCCGCTCCTGTTTACAGTACTAGGCGGTCCCGCAGCGGTCGGGTCGCGCATTTCGAGCGCTTCGAGCCACGGTGCAGTGGCGGGTCGAAAGCCGACCTATGAGTGCGTTGCGCCGTTTGTACCCGCGTCCGCCACCTGGCCGACCGTCCAAGGTCGCGGTGTTGGCGTCCGCTGGGCGCAACAATTTGTCACGGGGTGCCGCTCCACATTCAGGCAGCCCCGTGGGGAAAAGCCGACCCCGCGTCCAAACGGGGTCAGCGGCAGAAAGTGTCGGGCGCAGACGCAGCTGAGGCGCTCACCCTTCACAATCCGTTAATGATCCTTCCGCAGGTTCACCTACGGAAACCTTGTTACGACTTTTACTTCCTCTAAATGATCAAGTTTGGTCATCTTTCCAACAGACCGGCGCAACCGAAAGGCCGCGCCGGACATCGGTCCGAAGACCTCACTAAATCATTCAATCGGTAGTAGCGACGGGCGGTGTGTACAAAGGGCAGGGACGTAATCAACGCGAGCTTATGACTCGCGCTTACTGGGAATTCCTCGTTCAAGGGGAACAATTGCAAGCCCCTATCCCAATCACGAAAGAAGTTCCACGGGTTACCCAGTCTTTTCAGACAGGGATAAAGACACGCTGCTTCCTTCAGTGTAGCGCGCGTGCGGCCCCGGACATCTAAGGGCATCACAGACCTGTTATTGCTCTGTTTCGTGCGGCTAGGAGCCGCTTGTCCCTCTAAGAAGGTTGTAAGGTGCTGGGAACCCCGCACCTATTTAATAGGCTAGAGTCTCGTTCGTTATCGGAATTAACCAGACAAATCGCTCCACCAACTAAGAACGGCCATGCACCACCATCCACCGAATCAAGAAAGAGCTCTCAATCTGTCAATCCTCCCAGTGTCCGGGCCGGGTAAGTTTTCCCGTGTTGAGTCAAATTAAGCCGCAGGCTCCACTCCTGGTGGTGCCCTTCCGTCAATTCCTTTAAGTTTCAGCTTTGCAACCATACTTCCCCCGGAACCCAAATACTTTGGTTTCCCGGAAGCTGCCCGCCGAGTCATTTGAGTAACTCAGGCGGATCGCTGGTTGGCATCGTTTATGGTCAGAACTAGGGCGGTATCTGATCGCCTTCGAACCTCTGACTTTCGTTCTTGATCAATGAAAACATTCTTGGCAAATGCTTTCGCAGTAGTTCGTCTTGCGACGGTCCAAGAATTTCACCTCTAGCGCCGCAATACGAATGCCCCCGTCCGTCCCTCTTAATCATTACCTCGTATTCCAAAAACCAACAGAACAGAAACGAGGTCTTGTTCTATTATTCCATGCAAGTTTATTCAGGCGACTCGCCTGCGTTGAGCACTCTAATTTTTTCAAAGTAAAAGCACCGGCCATCTCGAGGCACACAATGAAGTGCACCAAGAAAGAACCGGCATGATGTTCAGTCCGAGCCGTCGCATCGGGTAGATGCACTACTCGTCTGGAACTGAGATCCAACTACGAGCTTTTTAACCGCAGCAGCTTTAGTATACGCTATTGGAGCTGGAATTACCGCGGCTGCTGGCACCAGACTTGCCCTCCAATTGATCCTCGTTAAAGGATTTAGAGTGTACTCATTTCAATTACGGGGCCTCAAAAGAGTCCCGTATTGTTATTTTTCGTCACTACCTCCCCGTGCCGGGAGTGGGTAATTTGCGCGCCTGCTGCCTTCCTTGGATGTGGTAGCCGTTTCTCAGGCTCCCTCTCCGGAATCGAACCCTGATTCTCCGTTACCCGTAACAACCATGGTAAGCAAGTAACCTACCATCGAAAGTTGATAAGGCAGACACTTGAAAGAAACGTCGCCGGCTCGTGGCCATGCGATCAGCACAAAGTTATCCAGAGTCACCACACAATACGGGCCGAAACCCGATCGATCTTGGTCTAATAAAAGCACCCGTTACCCAAAGGGCTCCAGGCTCACTGCATGTATTAGCTCTAGAATTGCCACAGTTATCCAAGTAGGAAGAAACGATCTAAGGAACCATAACTGATTTAATGAGCCATTCGCGGTTTCGCCTTATTTCGGCATGTACTTAGACATGCATGGCTTAATCTTTGAGACAAGCATATGATTACTGGCAGGATCAACCAGGTAATCGTTCGACTGCGCGTCCGTCCTCGCCCTCGGCGGGCCGGACGCAGTCTGTGTGCGGCGGAGGCCACCTTCAGGCGCCCCAACACGCTTATTTTGCACTCCGAGATGACGGCGTTCGAGCTCGCTACGGCACAACCTTCCCGAAAGACGAGTGGGAGCCGTGCGGCAAGAAGCACGTTCATGCTCGCTCTTTTTCGTTGCATCGACTCGGTCGCGCCGTGCGGGTTGCCCAAGCCCGCTGCACTGTCGGTGGACCGGCCGGAACTAGCAACGGAGCCGAGACTGCAAAGCCGCCAGACGACGGGTCACGCCCGCGTCTTCGGCGCTTTCGCATCTGAATCGCCCGAGGACGACACGGAACACACCTCGATATCGTGGTAAAACGGCACCGTCCGACAACCAGCCCCTAACGCATCAAGCGGATGAGGCTGCAGACGACTGCCGTGGATTCCCCTGGAGCAGACCCGAGGACACGCTTGACGAGGCCGAAGCCCGCCGCATATCAGACACCCGGTCGCTTTCGCGTACGCCGCTCACGAGAACCCCCACATAATAGCAGCGATAAGTACCCAGACCTCCTTGGGCCCTAATACGAGCGTACTCGAGAAAATTTCACCGCGGGTGTGCCCCGAAACGTGTGGCATGTTGAGCGTGCCACAAGTCTACGTCGCTCTCAAACCCGCCGAGGTCGTAGAATTTGCGACCCTACTCACGAAATTCCCACCGAGGATACGGCCGCAAACGTACCGCACCTTGGGTAGGCCACGAGTTTGTGCAACACTACGCTGACGGCACAGCACCGAGGTCGTGCGCGCACGCACGGGAAAATTCCGCCGCGGTTTCTGCCGAAAACGTGAGGCACCACGACTCTCCGCAAGTTCGCGTCGACTGCGAAAGACCGAAGTCGTGAACGACGTGTCCGCTACTCGCCGCCGACACGCTGGACACCAAACGTACAACGACTCGACGGCGTCGTAGAGGCCCACGACGCGGTTTTCCTTAACGACGTCTCGGCGTGGCACCGACAGGTTAGAACGGCCGACCAACGTTCCCTGTCCGCCGTTCGGCTCAGTCGAAGGGCTCGGCGACTTCGGCAACGCTGCGAAGCCGCACGGTGACGCACGCCATGTCCCCATTTTTTTTTTTCTTTCTGCGTCTGCCGGGGTGCCCCTATAATAGCAGCGATAAGCACCCAGACCGCCGTGGGTCGCTCGCCCCGGCTGACGTGGTTTTTCGTACTCCTGCGGCGGTCGCCGTCAAGCACGTCCAAATACGCTACTTTCGTGGGCGCATTCACGCTCTTTCGCTTCGCCGGAGTGCCAGCACTCACTCTGCCAAAAACGGCGAACATCCGAGCGGCGGTTCCCACTTTTGCGTCGGCGTCGCAAACCCCGCCCCGGCAGACGAGGTTTGCCGTACTCGTGCGACGGTGGCCGGCGGGCACGTCGAAAGACGCCGATATCGTGCGCGAATTGGCGCACCTTGGCTTCACCGGAGTGCCGCCACTGACTCCTCCAAAAACGGCGAAGATCCGAGCGGCGCTTCCCACTTTCGCATCGGCGTCCCGAACTCCGCCCCGGCTGACGCGGTTTACCGTACTCGTGCGACGGTCGCCGGCGAGCACGTGGAAAGACGCCGATATCGTGCCCGAATCGGCTCCGTTCGGCTTCGCCGGAGTGCCAGCACTGGCTCGGCGAAAGACGACGAACATCCGAGCGACGGTTCTCACTATTGCGTACGCGTCGCAAACCCCGCCCCGGCAGACGCACTTTGCCGTACTCGTGCGACGGTCGCCGGCGAGCACGTAGAAAGACGCCGATATCGTGCCGGAATCGGCCCCGTTTGGCTTCGCCGGAGTGCCAGCACTCACTCGGCCACAAACGGCGAACATCCGAGCGGCGGTTCCCACTTAGCCGTCGGCGTCCCGAACTCCGCCCCGGCAGACGCGGTTGCCGAGCTCGTGCGACTAGCGACCGCGAAGCCGTCTCGCGACGCCGCTTTCGTGCGCGGCTCCCACTGCGACCTGGGTCACCCGAGGTCGACGAGCAAAAAAGAATGTCGAAAAAAATTTTTTTTTTTTTGCGTCTGCCGGGGTGCCCCTATAATAGCAGCGATAAGCACCCAGACCGCCATGGGTCGCTCGCCCCGGCTGACGTGGTTTTTCGTTTTCCTGCGGTGGTCGTCGTCAAGCACGTCCAAACACGCCACTTTCGTGGGCGCATTCGCGCTCTTTCGCTTCGCCGGAGTGCCAGCACTCACTCTGCCAAAAACGGCGAACATCCGAGCGGCGGTTCCCACTTTTGCGTCGGCGTCGCAAACCCCGCCCCGGCAGACGAGGTTTGCCGTACTCGTGCGACGGTGGCCGGCGGGCACGTCGAAAGACGCCGATATCGTGCGCGAATTGGCGCACCTTGGCTTCACCGGAGTGCCGCCACTGACTCCTCCAAAAACGGCGAAGATCCGAGCGGCGCTTCCCACTTTCGCATCGGCGTCCCGAACTCCGCCCCGGCTGACGCGGTTTACCGTACTCGTGCGACGGTCGCCGGCGAGCACGTGGAAAGACGCCGATATCGTGCCCGAATCGGCTCCGTTCGGCTTCGCCGGATTGCCAGCACTGGCTCGGCGAAAGACGACGAACATCCGAGCGACGGTTCTCACTATTGCGTACGCGTCGCAAACCCCGCCCCGGCAGACGCACTTTGCCGTACTCGTGCGACGGTCGCCGGCGAGCACGTAGAAAGACGCCGATATCGTGCCGGAATCGGCCCCGTTTGGCTTCGCCGGAGTGCCAGCACTCACTCGGCCACAAACGGCGAACATCCGAGCGGCGGTTCCCACTTAGCCGTCGGCGTCCCGAACTCCGCCCCGGCAGACGCGGTTGCCGAGCTCGTGCGACTAGCGACCGCGAAGCCGTCTCGCGACGCCGCTTTCGTGCGCGGCTCCCACTGCGACCTGGGTCACCCGAGGTCGACGAGCAAAAAAGAATGTCGAAAAAAATTTTTTTTTTTTTTTTTGCGTCTGCCGGGGTGCCCCTATAATAGCAGCGATAAGCACCCAGACCGCCATGGGTCGCTCGCCCCGGCTGACGTGGTTTTTCGTTTTCCTGCGGTGGTCGTCGTCAAGCACGTCCAAACACGCCACTTTCGTGGGCGCATTCGCGCTCTTTCGCTTCGCCGGAGTGCCAGCACTCACTCTGCCAAAAACGGCGAACATCCTAGTGGCGGTTCCCACTTTTGCGTCGGCGTCGCCAACCCCGCCCCGGCATACGCGGTTTGCCGTACTCGTGCGGCGGTGGCCGGCGGGCACGTCGAAAGACACCGATATCGTGCGCGAGTCGATGCTTCTTGGTCTCGCAGGAGGGCCGCCACTCACTCCTGCAAAAACGGCGAAGATCCGAGCGGCGCTTCCCACTTTTTCGTCGGCGTCGCAAACCTCGCCCCGGCAGACGCGCTTTGCCGTACTCGTGCGACGGTCGCCGGCGAGCACGTCGAAATACGCCGATATCGTGCCCGAATCGGCCCCGTTTCGCTTCGCCGGAGTGCCAGCACTCGCTCGGCCAAAGACGACGAACATCCGAGCGACGGTTCCCACTATTGCGTACGCGTCGCGAACCCCGCCCCGGCAGACGCGGTTTGCCGTACTCGTGCGGCGGTGGCCGGCGGGCACGTCGAAAGACGCCGATATCGTGCACGAATTGGCGCTCCTTGGCTTCACCGGAGTGCCAGCACTCACTCGGCCAAAAACGGCGAACATCCGAGCAGCGGTACCCACTTAGCCGTCGGCATCCCGAACTCCGCGCCGGCTGACGCGGTTGCCGAGCTCGTGCGACTAGCGACCGCGAACGCGTCTCGCGACGCCGCTTTCGTGCGCGGCTCCCATTGCGACCTGGGTTACCCGAGCTCGACCAGCAAAAAAGAAGGTCGAAAATTTTTTTTTTTTTTTCTGCGTCTGCCGGGGTGCCCCTATAATAGCAGCGATAAGCACCCAGACCGCCGTGTGTCGCTCGCCCCGGCTGACGTGGTTTTTCGTACTCCTGCAGCGGTCGCCGTCACGCACGTCCAAATACGCCACTTTCGTGGGCGCATTCGCGCTCTTTCGCGTCGCCGGAGTGCCAGCACTCACTCTGCCAAAAACGGCCAACATCCGAGCGGCGGTTCCCACTTTTGCGTCGGCGTCGTAAACCCCGCCCCGGCAGACGCGGTTTGCCCTACTCGTGCGACGGTCGCCGGCGAGCGCGTCGAAAGACGCCGATATCGTGCGCTAATTGGCGCTCCCTGGCTTCTCCGGAGTGCCGCCACTCACTCCTCCAAAAACGGCGAAGATCCGAGCGGCGTTCTCCACTTTCGCATCGGCGTCCCGAACTCCGCCCGGGCTGACGCGGTTTACCGTACTCGTGCGACGGTCGCCGGCGGGCACGTCGAAAGACGCCGATATCGTGCCGTAATCGGCCCCGTTTGGCTTCGCCCGTGTGCCAGCACTCACTCGGCCAAAAACGGCGAACATCCGAGCAGCGTTTCCCACTTTCGCATCGGCGTCCCGAAGCCCGCCCCGGCAGACGCGGTTTGCCCTACTCGAGCGACGGTCGCCGGCGATCAC
>NW_027465484.1:0-25706 GCF_043290135.1 Rhipicephalus microplus | reverse complement strand
TCATCAGCAATGTATGCTCCAAAACGCGGTAAGGGCCCCGTACTTCGGGACGAATTTTGAGGAAAAGCTGGTGTTTGGTAAGGAACAGCCAGCCATACAAGCGATCCGGGGAATAGCTGTGGCTTCTTGAAGAGTCGGCGTTGTTTTCTTTCTGGTGCTGCTGTTCTTGTGACGTAAAGGTGCGTGCGAGTTGACGGCACTCCTCCGCTTTTCGCGCAGCTTCGGACACAGATGGGCATCTGATGCGTCAGGACGGTATGGAAGGAGAGTGTAAATGGTGTGGGATGGTTCGCGTCCATAAAGAAGTAAGAAAGGCGAAATCCACTGGTAGACGTGCCGGCGGTGTTGTATGCGAACGTGATGAATGGAAGAATGTGATCCCATTTAGTATGATGAGATATCACATACATCGCGAGCATATCTCCGAGGGTGCAATTAAATCTCTCCGTGAGCCCATTAGTCTGCGGATGGTATGCGTGTTCTTGCGATGAACAACATGGCATTCTGAAATAAGAGTCGTGACGACTTCTGATAGGAAGGCTCGACCTCGGTCACTGAGTAATTCTCTAGGTGCACCATGTCGTAGTATGAATCGATGAAGGACGAAAGACGCTACCTCCCACGCAGTGGCACTTGGAAGGGCGGCGGTCTCAGCGTAGCGTGTTAAAATGGTCCCACAGCGACTATGATTCACCGATTTTCATCTGATGTTGTCGGTAGAGAGCAATAGAGATTCAATTCCGATCTGATCGAAAGGTTTGCAGGACACGGAAGCGGTTGAAGCGCACCGGACAAGTGGAAAGGCAGTGATTTGTGGCGTTGACAGTCAGGGCAGCCATAACGAATTTTCAAACAAAATTATACGTTCTGCATCAGTAGAAGCGATGGCGAATGCGTTCGTAAGTTTTGAAAACTCCGGCATGGCCACATTGCGGATCGTCGTGAAAGGAGGCACATATTTGTGATCGCAAGCTGCGGGGGACAACCAAGAGTACTTACGACCTTCATCGGCATAGTTGCGTCGGTGTATCAGCCGATTACGAATGGCTAAATGAGCAACTTGACGTCGGAGAGATCGTGATACTGCAGTGGTTGACGATCCAGAGAGGCAAGTCAAAAAGGGAAGCGATCCACGGGTACTTGTGTTGTTCACTGGCAAAGGAGTCAAGGTCAAGAGATGCGACAGAGTTGGTACAGTGGTTCCGCAGGCCGAGTCAGGAGGTAAAGGCGAACGGGACAGGGCGTCGGCGTCAGAATTCTTGCATCCGCTGCGATAGATGACGCGAACGTCGTACTCCTGGATTTGCAGCACTCACAGAGCTAGGCGGCCAGAAGGATCTTTCAATGTGGCGAGCCAACAAAGTGCATGGTGTTCCGTTACCACGTCAAATGGGCGACCATACAAATAAGGGGGAACTTGCGAAGCGCCCACACTAGCGCTAAGCACTCCTTTTCAGTGACGCTGTAATTGGCCTCTGCTTTAGTGAGCGTGCGACTCGCATAACCGACGACGTATTCGGAGTAGCCCGGCTTGCGTTGGGCGAGGACAGCGCCACGACCAACCCAGCTAGCGTCTGTATGAACTTCCGTTGCAGCTGTTGGTCGACATGCCGAAGAATGGGGGGAGACGTTAGCAGACACACGGTGCGTAGTAAACGCGACGTTGCAGTCAGGAGACCAGGATGAAAGGTCTGCGTCACCGCGTATGAGGTTGGTCAGTGGTGACATGATCGATGCAAAGTTTCGAACGAAGCGCCGGAAGTAAGAGCATAGTCCGACGACACTGCGTAATTCTTTGAGTGTAGTAGGTTTCGGACACTCGGCGACTGCTTGCAGTTTTGCAGGGTCGGGTCGCCATGCTTCGACACGATGTGCCCTAAGATGGACAGCTCTCGCTCGGCGAAGCGGCACTTATTAAGGTTCAGTTGGGCCCAGCATTGGTTAAACACGTCAGAACCAGTTGGAGCCGAAGAAGATGTGTAGGAAAATCGGGAGAGAAAACGACAATGTCATCGAGGTAGCATAGACACACAGACCACTTCAGTCCACGCAGCATGTTGTCTATGAGTCGTTCAAACGTGGCAGGAGCATTACAAAGCCCAAATGGCATTACGTTAAATTCATACAGGCCATCTGGTGTAATGAACGCAGTTATTTGACGATCAGCTTCTGCCATAGGAAGCTGCCAGTATCCAAATCGTAGGTATAAGGAGAAGAAGAGTTCGGCTCCTTGGAGGCTATCAAGGGCGTCGTCGATGCGCGGTAATGAATAGACGTCTTTCCACGTCACCTTGTTTATTCGCCGGTAGTCGACGCAAAATCGAATCAATCCATCCTTCTTTCGAACTAGAACGATAGGAGATGCCCAAGGACTGTGCGATGGTTGAATAACGCCACGGCGTAGCATCTCTTCGACCTGGTCATTTATGACGTTACGTTGTGCAGCAGAGACACGGTACGGCCTTTGACGCAATGGCTGGTGCAACCGGTGTCAATGTAGTGGTGCACTGAGGAAGTACGACCCAAGTGCGGCTGAGAAAGATCGAATGAATTAGCGAAGTGCTGGAGGAGATTAAGAAGCTCGGCGCGTTCTTGAGCACTTAAGGTGTCGGCGATGAAGCTGGAGAAGATGTCACTCGACGAGAATTCCAGTGGGGAAAGTGCATGAAGTTCGGTTGAGGCGCTACTGCACGATTCGTCTGGCATGTAACGGAATAATGAAGAATCAAGGTACTCCACTCGACCTAGACATTTGCCGGAAAGTAGCGTAAGTGGTGCAGAAAGGAAAAGTGGACGAAAATATTGCTTCGGCCAGCATTGACGTCAAGTTTAGCGAAAGTCAAAGAAACGGCTCTGCAGCTCATGAAAATGTCGGAAGGTGTAAACTTTACCGTAGCATCGTATGGTCATAGCAGGAAACAGGGACAACGGCAAGAGAGGCTGGCGGAATTTCAGTGTCCTCCCGCACGACGAGTTTTGGTGACCGCTCAAGTGTTTCGAGCAAAGGTTCGTCACACAGGTGCGAAAATTGAACTTCAGCGCGTGCCCATTCGATGACGGCATGATGATTTGACAGAAAGTCTCACCCGTCATGCGAGCACACCGACAGGACGATGAACTCGACAACGTACATAGAGCCTTGAATGAATATGCGGGCCGTAAAGGTGCCGAGAGGTCGAACTGGTTGTGCGCTAGCCGTACGAAGTGATAATCCAGAGAGCAGCGTGGTCACTTTGCGTAGGGAGCGGCAGAGCTAGGCGGCTATAACAGAAACGGCAGCACCTGTGTCGACCAGGGCAAAGGTAGAAACACCATCGACAGATATGGCGACGACGTTAGCGGGTGAAGTGCGAGGACTTGAGCATTTCGATGACGGCGTCGTTCTTGCCTCTGGAACTGCGGCGTTCAGTTTTCCGGGTTGGAGGAAGCGGGTCGGGGTCTCATTGGGACAGTGATCGCCTGAGATGTGATGGGGAGCGGGGAGAGTGAGTCTGAGATGGGGGCTGTGGTGACCGAGACTCGGGAAAGTTAGTGTATCCATACTGCGGTGAGGGATAGGGAGCAGGTAAGTGCATGGGCTGTGAATCATACGGTAACGGCCGAGTAGCGTCGTGGAGTGGTTGAAAGTGACGGCGACAATATCGTGCCACGTGTCCTGGAGTACCGCAGGCGTAGCAGATCGGTCGATTGTCAGGAGTGCGCCAGGAATTGCTGACTCGCGGTGTGGCCCAAGATGTCGAAAAAGGGGCGGAGTGGGGAGCAACTTAAGACATTGATGGCAAATGCTGCGGGCGTGGTCTGCTGCGTACCACTTGGGCATACGTAAGAGGCGCGGCCAAGGGCTGCATAGCCGGCGCATGGGCAGCAGGCATGGCCATGGGCTGCTAGTGGGCAGCGACGGGAACAGCCTGAGCTACCTCTTCGGCATTAACGTCGCGGAGTAGTGAGGGCAGACGAGAGGACGGTGGGCTTTAGCATGAAGGGAATCAACGACAGTTGCCGAGCTACTTCTTCACGCACAATGTCTTTAATCTCTTGCAGGGTCGGTGAGTGATCGGGAGCAGAAGTAAGACTGGAGAGCAAGTCAGCGTGGGAGGAAATTGACTGAGTCAGGGCGCGCTGCTTCCTCAACTCGTCAAAACTTTGACATGAAGTGACAAGCTCCGCAATGGTCGGGGAGTGGGTTCACTCGCTAATGGCCCGTATGAAATTTATTCCCCGTAGGATACGCTAGAATCATTTGTGTTGAGACATAAGCGTTTCATTTATTGTTTACTTGTTTCGGAGATTTAGGTAATGCATTCACGAATAAAACTACATGCAGGCATTTGAGCCAGTAAGACCCACAAAAATATTTTTTAAAGAACAGAAGATCAGTAAGATTAGAAACAGAACTTTTTCGTCTATGAACTACAGAATTAAGGTATATTCGATGTTCAAAGCAGCATAGCGACAACAAAGTGGAGACGTCTCATTTGGAATCTCGGTAGTTGGGGTTCGCCACGTACTCCCGGTACGTCTGGTACACGCTGCCTAAGATAGAGAGCTGATGATGATGATGTTTGATGTTTTATGGCGCAAGGGCCGATTCACGGCCAAAGAGCGCCAGTTCATCTTACTAAAAATATGGACAATGATTGTGATAAGTGGCTGTATAGGGGCCATAAAATTCCTCGCAGTAAGGCGGGTAAAAACATACAAATAATAAAATCATGACCATGCCGTGGAAGGTGTGTGTGGTGTGAACAGATGACAAAAGTTGGTGATAATAAAAGACGATGGTGGATATGTATGGCATTAGCACAAGTGCCTCAGTCGTTCAAACCCTTGCGTCCAAGGGCCGTGAGGCATGTGCTTTCTTGTGTAGCCACCGCAGCAAAAACCTCTCTGGAGAGGTCATGCTACGGTATGCCCGGGTATATAACATGAAAGCTGTGAATTTCTTTTAAAAACGCTAACAATGATTTATGACTAAAAAGTGGTTCCCTACCGACAAACATTGCAGGGTGTGAAGGTATATGTTGTCGGTAGAGTAATGGAAAATGTTGTTTTCTTAGAGTTTCTAAATGTTTACACTGGATTAGTATGTGAAGGACTGTTAATGTTTCACCACATTTGTCGCACAATGGTGGATCGTCACTAGACAAAAGATGTGTGTGTGTTGCGTATGTGTGTCCTATCCTGAGTCTCGTTAGTATTACCTCTGTATAACGCGATTTTGATACTGGCAGCCAATGACCAAGGTGTGGCTTAATAATGTGTAGTTTGTTTTGTGTGTGTGTATTCCACTTGCTCTGCCAGAAGTCTCTGATGTTTCGTTTGAGAGACGGCTTAAGATCAAGGGCCGGGATTAATATTTGTGTAGTGGCGGTGCCCTCGTGGACGGATGCAGCAAGCTGATCCGCCATCACGTTGCCTTGAATCTCACGATGCCCTGGCACCCAGCACACCACAACATGTTGGTTGAGTGTGCAAAGTGTGCATAAAATAGAGTAAAGTGAGATGAGGACAGGGTTTTTTTTGTTTTTTAAGACTGTGCAGAGCCGTTACCACACTAAGGGAGTCTGTATAAATTACTGCTTTTTGTATTTGTAATTGTTTGATGTGTTTAGCTGCCACAAGTATCGCGTAAGCTTCCGCCGTGAAGATACCTGTGTCTGGATGTAGAGGGCCAGCATGCGAAAGGGAAGGGCCAACAGCAGCGTAGGACACAGAGGAGTTAGACTTAGAGGCATCTGTAAAAAACTCAGGACGTGTGTATTTGTGTTGAAGTTTCAAGAAGTATGTTCGAATATGGGCAATAGGCGCATGTTTAGTAACTTCTAAAGAAGACACATCGCAATCTATAGTCTGCCACTGCCACGGTGGCGGGTATGCTACAGGAGCCATTAAATTGTGTTCGATTGACACTCCAGTGTCCTCGGCTAGACCCTTCAGGCGAACTGAGAAGGGCTGCCTCATTGAAGGCCTGTTTTGAAAAAGAATGGAGCTCGACAAGTCATTTAGAGTAGAGTATGAGGGGTGCCTCTTGTCTGCTTTCACCTTAAGGAAATAAACAAAGGACATGTAGGTTCTTTGCAGGTGAAGCGACCACTCATTTGACTCAACGTAAAGGCTTTCTACGGGGCTGGTGCGAAAAGCACCCGTAGAAAGGCGGATGCCCAAATGGTGCACGGGGTCCAGAATCTTCAAGGCACTTTGAGTAGCAGACTGATAGACAACGGCCCCATAATCTAAGCGGATGCGAATGAGGCTTCTATAGAGGTTCATGAGGCATTGCCTATCACTACCCCAAGTAGTACGTGACAACACTTTTAAAACATTCATGGCTTTTAAACATTTTGTTTTTAGATACTTGATGTACGGCACGAAGGTCAACTTGTTGTCCAAGATTAGGCCTAAAATTTATGCTCGGCTTTGACGGACAGACGTTGCCCGTTCGGTCGAATGTCAGGTTCCGAGTGCATGCCTCTCTTTCGAGAGAACAAAACACACGTGCTTTTTTGTGGGTTAAGTCGAAATCCGTTTTCATCTGCCCATTTGGAGATCTTATTTAAACCCAGCTGAACCTGCCGCTCACATATGGCCAAGTTGCATGACTTGAAGCCAAGCTGAACGTCGTCGACATATGTACAATAGAACATATTGCGGGGAATGGACAAGTGCAAAGAGTTCATTTTGATAATAAAAAGTGTGCAACTAAGCACGCCACCTTGTGGCACGCCTGTTTCCTGGACAAATGTTTGGGAAAGCACACGGCCCAGACGGGACACGGAAAGTCCGCTTTGACAGGTAACTTTCGATTATATGAAACATTCTTCCGCGCACACCAAGGTGAGACAGGTCTCTTAGAATCCGAACCGCCATGTTGTATCATACGCCTTTTCGATATCTAGGAACACAGAGAGAAAATATTGTTTATGGACGAAGGCGTCTCTGATCTGTGCCTCGATACGAACAAGGTGTCTGTGGTGGATCTACCTTCTCGAAACCCGCACTGAAATGGGTCGAGCAAATGATTTGTTTCAAGGAAATGTACAAGTCGGCAGTTTATCATTTTTTCGAAGACTTTGCACAAGCAGCTTGTAAGTGCTATAGGCCTATAACTCGAGGGTAAAGAAGGGTCCTTGCCCTCTTTCAAAATGGGAATAACAATAGCCTCTTTCCAGGAGGTAGGAATAGTGCCAGAAGACCAAATAGCATTGTACAAACAAAGTAAGGTTTTACGGGTTTCGTTTGGTAGGTTTTTTAACATTTCATACATCACACGGTCAGAACCTGGGCAGAAGTACTGCAGGAGTTTAGAGACATTTGCAGCCCAGCTAGACTGAAAGCTTGGTTATATGCTCGGATCTAGTGCATTTGTGTTCGAGTTTCTGCTTTTCTATTCTTGTTCTGTATTTTTGGAAAGTTTCAGTATAGTGGGACGAGTTGGATACCCGTTCAAAGTGTGCCCCGAGGAAGTTTGCTTGATCTTCCAAGGTATCACCTTGAGTGTTTACGAGTGGAAGTGTGTGTACTTGTTTCCCTGCTATCCTACCGACCATGTTCCAGACTTTTGCCTCCTGTGTGTATGAATTAATCCTGACAAAAACTTCTGCCAGCTTTCTCTTCTGGCCTGCCGACGCGTTCTCCTTCCTTGAGACTTATTTTCTTGAACGTGTCAAGATTTTCCGCTGTTGGCAAGTTGCGCAGCAATCTCCATGCCCTGTTCTGTTCCTTTCGTGCATTACGACACTCCGTGTTCCACCATGGGACGTGTCGTTTGCCGGGCATTCCAGATGTTTGCGGTATGCACCTGGCTGCTGCGTCAGTTAGAAAAGCTGTGAAGTACTTCACAGCTTCATCTATGTTTAACCTACATATGTCTGTCCAACTCAAACGTGTAGTGTTGTGGAACTGTTCCAGTCTGCTTTGTTTATCAGCCATTTGGGAACATGTAGAGGACATTTCATATGTTGTTTGTGAACTCAACACTACAGGAAAATGGTCACTTCCATATGGATTGTTTATGATTTTCCATTTCAATAGGGCTAGAAGTGAAGGTGATACGATGCTGAGGTCTATAGACGAGTAAGTTTTGTTGGCAACGTTATAGTAGGTTGGCTCTTTCCTATTCAACAAACAGGCGCCGGAAGAGAAGAGAACTTGTTCAATGAGACGACCTCGTGCATCACAGCGAGAATCGCCCCACAGTCCACTATGTGCCTTTAGGTCCCCAAGAAGCAAATAAGGTTCCGGTAGTTCGTCTATTAGGGACTGAAATTCACGTTTTTCAAGACGTTGGTGGGGAGGTACATACAAAGAGCAGATGGTGACGAGTTTGTTTAAGAGTACCGCTCGAACAGCCACCGCCTCAAGGGATGTCTGGAGTGGTAAATGTGTACACGCTACTCCTTGGTTAATAATAATGGCTACGCCACCGGATGACGCCACAGCATCATCTCGGTCCTTTCGGTATATGACGTAAGCACGTAAAAAATTTGTATTGGAGGATTTAAGATGTGTTTCCTGTACACACAGCACTTGAGGTGAGTGTTTGTATAAAAGCTCTTGGACGTCGTCGAGGTTTTTAAGCAGGCCTCTGACGTTCCAATGTATAATTTGTGTTTCCATATTGGAAGTAAAGTAGTGCTGTGTGTACGTTAAGGGAGTGACTTGTTTAAACTGAAAGGTCGAGCTCAAGTAGCAGGGCTATTATCAGGCCCTGTTATGAGCTTTTTAGTTTTCTTGGCGCGCTCCAGAGAGCCGCGCCGCTCTTTCGGCACCAGAGGTGCCGCCGTATCCATTGCCTCCTCGGAGGCACTGGATGCCCGCTCATGCGAGCTGGTTTTTCGAATCTTGGGCCTCGCCTGGCGAGGTGAGGCCTTGAGACCCGAGGACCCTGGAGTCCCTGGTCTCTGTTCAATAGTAGGCGGAGTAGACTCAACTACTGCCGCCTTGGGGGCAGGCGCCACAGCCAATGGCTCGCTCTGCGCAGGACGAAGGAGTGGCGAGGGCTGGTGCGACACTGCCCCCTGGCGCGCCGCATCAGCATTTGTAGGGCCATAAAATGGCGAGACTCTTTTTCTTGCTTCTTTAAATGTAATGTTTTCTTTTATCTTTAAAGTGATGATTTCTTTTTCTTTTTTCCAGAAAGAACAAGAACGTGAGTACGCGGCATGATTACCGCCACAGTTTACACAGTGTGCAGGTGCTTCGCAGTTGTCGGACGCATGGCCCACGACTCCACACATAGCACAAGTTTTCTGGCCACGACAGCTTTGCGAGCCGTGGCCATATCTCTGACAATGGAAGCAACGGCGGGGGTTGGGAATATATGGCCTCACAGATGTTTTTGTGTACCCAGTCTGAATTGTTTCCGGCAAATCGCTCGAAGCAAAGGTCAGTACTAAGTGTTTTGTTGGTATTTCCTTTTGATCTCTTCTTATCTTAATGCGCTGTACGTTTGTCACGTTCTCGCTCTTCCATCCTTCAAGAAGTTCAGCTTCGGTCAGGTCAAGCAAATCTGCGTCCGAAACGACCCCGCGAGATGAGTTCATAGACCTGTGTGGCGTAATACTGATGGGTGTGTCTCCAAACGTTGTGAGGGTGTTCAGTTTATCAAATTGGTCTTTGTCACGTACTTCGAGGAGTAGATCTCCACTGGCCATTTTGGTAACCTTGTACCCGGCACCGAGAGTTTCGGTTAAGGACCTAGCCACTACGAAGGGGGATACTGTTCTGGCTTGCTTGTTAGTTTTTTCGCAGTGTATAACGTGGAAATGAGGAAAGGTTTGTCTTGGCCGGAGGCAAAAATTGATATCTTCGGTGCGTACCCGCTTTGAGGAGGCACGATCACTTAATAGGGGAAATGCTTTATGCATGCCAGTTTAATTTTCTTCAGAAGCGTTGGCGGCCACCCACCACGGAGCCCAACAAGGGGACGCTACAAGTTTGTGGATGCTAAAACCTGCAGACGCCAGCCGTACAACGCAACTATAACCCAATGCGCCTAGACCAAGGTAGGCTATTTGCACAGGGTTAACCCTCGCCGCCAGGAAGTTTGGAAGTAAACAGAAGAGAGTAGAAGACAGGACAGATAAACAGTAAGAGGTAAAGACGAAGATGTAGGGAGAGAGAGATAGGAAAAGGCGACTGCCGATTTCCCCTGGGTGGGTCAGCCCAGGGGTGCCGTCTACGTGAAGCCGGGGCCAAAGGGGTGTGTTGCCTCTGCCGGGGGGCCTTAACGGTCCAATCACCCAGCGTCGGCTCAACCCCCAGGATCCCCTTTTCCCCGGACACGGCAAAGCCACGCACGGCTAGGCGTGGGAGGGAGTAGAAACTCCCCCGTTAGCTCGGGTCCGTGGTGTCGCTACACACCAAACGCCTACTTGCGCAGGCGCCCCTGCGGGGTAAGATAGAGAGCTGCAAACAGGAGAAAACGGCAGACAGAATCACCCAGTAAGAGTTGAAAATTAACGTCTGGAAATATGAAAATCAGTTAAAGCTTCTTTGGCGCCCCTACTGTGGGCTGCAGTCACAGGCATTTTTTTCTTCGGCAGTGAAGAATTCGATCAGTCTAAAGCAACATCTACTCGGCCAATACTCTGCATTGTGCATAATCCATGAGATGAGAAGAAGAAAAAGAAGTGTATACGTTGAAACGAAGACATTCACTCTTGGCCAATCTCCCATAGTGTGGATGCGCAGCAGTTATTAAGTGAATAAAAGCAATGACATTGACATGCTGTTTGCACAGGAAACGCCTTTTCAAGAATTGCTTTTTCTCGGAATTTTCCAGTGTATGACTTAGGTGCAAAATGCACACAGTTGCATTCAACGTGGATGCTGTAAAAGGTGCGGAGTTGCGATTTAGTCGCACTCATTCTTTAGTCAAGCTCGCGTTGACGGAAAAGCGTGCCTGGACGTTCCAACAATTATTTAGATAGTTCAACCTCCATGACAGGCGAAGAAAACTTCATTTGTAATGCTATGTCACCCTCTTCCCTCCTCCTTTCCTACTCAATAAAACCTCACATTGGTCCACCTCATATCTTTGGTACATCACATCATGTGATGGCTATGCTTAGTTTTTCCTCCCGTTTACCCTCTCCCTGGGTTGCGTAGCAAACCTGGTACATCCTGGTAATGACCCTCCCTGTCTTCCATTGTCATTCTCTTTTGCTCCCTGATGGCGATTTTATACAAGGCTTCACCTTCGGGATGCCATAGATTGCTATGCCATGCTTCCCCCTTCCCCCTACTGCTTTCCCTCGTTATTTCCATCCTCTCCACCTTCACTTCCACTTTAAGCACCCATACTATGCCATGCTTTAAAAGGCTATGTATGTGTGGTTTTGCTTGCGTGACGCTAAACTACACGACAGCATACGAAAACCAAGTCCCCTAAAAACGCTCCGCAACCTACAGGGACACTCAAGTGAAACCTTGCCTTAGTTGACATTGGAAAACTTAACTCTAAATACTTTTGTAAGTTTCACTATGATACGTTTGTTATTAGCGGAGAAAATCACAGCTCAAGTTTAATTTCTAATTCTCACACCAGAACCTCCATGCGTGACGTCACTAATTTCAATATTCATATTTTCGCCGTGGTTTTGATGAAGCTTTCTGTAAATTGGTATGATTGGTCTATGGCACGCATGGATGACAATTTACTTCATATTTACTCAAAAGAAACTAGGCAGGACCCAGTAGACACCGTCAAAATCAATGACGTCACGGTGTTTGATGCGAGAATGTGAAGGTCACGTATCCACCCCCATATATTTTTCGCGCATTTTCTAGCTTACCAAGCGTCATCTTGCTATAAGAATAGTATTTTAGGGTCTGTAAAACTGTACTTTATCACCACGCAAAATTATAGTCCTTTTAAACACCTGCTTTTATGTCCGGACGTGATGCATGCATGTCCTGTGCAAGCCCGGCAATGACCGACTTTCTTCGCATATTTATATAAACTGTTTCATCAGGAATGACTGTTTTTTGCAGATAATTTTTGAAAGCCGAAGAATGCAGGTTTGGGGGGTCTTTTCACGATTTTCATAAAATTTATTTAGCACCCGCGTTTGCTACGGTAACTTGATCTGACCTGTAAAAGTAATCTGTATAATTTTAAAGTGATACTCTGAAATGTCCGACGGGCTTTTTGTTGGTTGCTTTTGTACGCGACTGGCTTTGAGTGGGCAAGGGTAGCGGGGTCTCGCGATAGGAACTAGAATAGTTGACAACCATGTGTAGGACCCACAGCGACAACTGACTGACAGTGCCGCGATTCGGCGTTTACACTACGTTGATTCACCTCTGAATGAAAGAGGAGGACAAAACTTTATTTTAAAAACAAAATTTAGACCATCGCAGCCGGGCCCTCAGGCTAGAACTTCAATGGTGCGAGCGGCTCACTTGGCTTGGTTGTTGAGAGTGAGTTGGTCCTTTCCTACGTCTGCAAGCCACGCTTCCCAGTGCTTATTCAGCACGAGGAGTTATGCCATATTATGTAAGCCCGTATTATATGGAGGCCTTTTTGAGCATTCGCATACGACATGCTGAAACGTTTGCTTCAGTTTATTTTGCGTCTGTATTTTTTTAATGCTTCAGCCCGCTGTGTAATGCGACAGTGTAGATCTTAATGTATACTGTGATATATTCAACTTATAGGTGGATTCCTTAACTTTTGTCTTCCAACTTTGCAATAGTTTTTGTACGTTATGCATTCCGTGAATTTTATTTCTATCGAAATTCAGTATTTTCGCAGACTACCTGGTAGAGCGGCTTGCAACATGCATGCAAAGTAAGCACTGCTTGATTCTCTTAGTTTTGTGGCTTTCCTACTGCAGATAACTTAAAAGGAAAGCTCCAAGGCAGCGCTGCACGTTTCCAATGATCAAGCGAGTCGTCACCACATGTCTAAACGTGAGATTGACGCTTGCCGTGACTGGTCGCGTTTAATTACTTATATCTCCTATTTCGGTCGAGAACATCACCTTGATCATACTTCTGTCTTGAAATGTTTACCTCGGAGTGATATAACATAGGCTTATTGAAAATCCTCTAGGCATAGTTTTTAGAGGTGGGATTTGTCTTAATATATCTTTAGTGAAGTAGACGAAATAATGATCACGTTAAGCAGATGTGAAGGTGTCCTTAAAACTGTTTGCCTGATTTTGTACTTGTAAGCTCGGATGACGTGACGCTGCCATACCACACAAGATCACTAACAGTGGCTCAACATTTACCAGGAGTACCATATTGTCGGCATTAAGTATTCTCCAGGCTGACTTGTGTCCCGATGTTGTATTGGCCGACACTTGTGAATGCACGTCCCAGTCAGTGAATGTCAGTCGAGTGTTGGACGTTGCAATCTCTACATTTACCATCAGTTTCGTTAACATCGACGTAGAGAGAGGAAGAACGTGAGTCTGCTAAGAAAGTTAGTGCGCACAATTAATACACCAGTAGGTGGTCAACATTAGCTAATGTGGTGCATGTGTCTGCAGTTGACAAATAATCCCCATACACTTCGGCAAATGCAACTGTCTCGTTGCAAAAACATTTACGCATTACTATCCTCATACACTGAAATACTGGTCCCCCACCTGACTAGCACAGATGCTTACACAGAAAAGCGCAATCGAACAACACGTTTGTTTTTGAGAAAACATGTCTTCACCAACCCAGCATGATCTGTACGTTCTCGTCAAACAACACAGCATTCGCGTCTAAAACAATCACTTGCGATCACACTGTCTCGTATAAAGGGGTTCACATTAAGAGAATAGATCAAAGGTACCTACCCTTGAACTGAGAACAAAATGGCCTTAAAGATGTGATGCACCCCCCCGGTCGATGCAAATGACTCCAGTTTGTCTCAGTAATGTTTGTTCAGTGAGAGTGACATCATGAAGTAGTTCATATTAACACCACACAGGGCCGCCGCTCGGATAAAAGAATATAAGAAACAGCTATAGCTGATTGTATATATACCGCGCACATGGCCACAAACATTATGTGACAAAGATTAGTGAATGTGCACTTAAACAGCGATAGCAGGTTTCACTTATGAATTTATGGTAAGCAGTGCCCTAGGCGTGCGCTTCACTTCATCATTAAACTACGTATATATGTACATACGTACACCAACCAAATAAAGTTGTAGTCTCAGACGTCTTGCATCGCTTGGCAGCGTTTACGGGATGCGCTTACTCGAGGCGATTCGGATGCCGCGTCGTCGGCTCCCTGCCTAGAGGCCTTCGCTGTAGGTTTTGGGACGGCACCTCACCTGGTGTAAGTCGCCTACACCTCTAGCCTGCTTGCAATGAATGGCTGAAGTACTGGCGAGGTGCGGAAACACGATTCAAGCTTCCCAAAAAATGGAGCGTAGGGTGGATATAGCAAAAGTCACTGTCAGCGAAGTGCTTGCTGCACAGGGTAGATGAAGGCGTGGGGCACTTTTCCTCTCTGAGTTTCACTCTCCTTCTTCCTCAGTGTCGGGTCCCTAGGAAAGTTGTGAAAGCTAACGGCCTTTTCACGAGTGGGTGATCATATAAAGGTACAGAGCCGCGGAGACAAGCGGCCGAAGTTTTTTAAGAAACAAAGTGCTGTGCTTTTAAAATGAGCGTTAAAAATTGGCAGATCCCACGTACGGTGAGAATCGATGATATACGAAGCACGAATGAGGAAGGTTGATATGTCACTTTAAAATTTGCACAACGTTGCGAGGTGGAGGTAAATTACGCCGTGCATGACTTCCATGCTATGATTATCATGTTTGAATGTGTAATTTACCTTCATGATTTATTCACGCCACTTGATACCAAATTTGGTATAGTGGAGCTATTGAAATGGCCGCGAGCGCGTCATGAGCGTGGTATGTTATCATGTTCTTATATGGCAAGTGTGTGATGAATATCATGATTGCACCAGTCATATACCTTCGTCATTCATTTACGCCACGTAAAACCAAATTTTGTACATGTGGAGCTGGCGAAACGGCCACGAGCGCATCATGAAGGGCCCAAGATACTCCGACGTAACGTTGACGCGCGCGCACGCTAGGCGCAGCGATGCTACGCCAGCAAAACGTAAGCCCTCTATAGACGTCCAGCTCTGGAGTTTCGGGGACACGCAGCGCCAAAGGTCGAAGCAGTTTTGAGTAGTGCAAAGCCTGACTCTCTTGCAAAGTTTATTTAATGATGCTGTAGTTGCACCTGGTGAAAAACAGCGATTGAGCTAAATATTAGGTGTATTTAGGCATGGAACTCTGAAAAAAAAATGGCGGCATATCCACGGAGTGAATGATGGAGATTGGGGCGGAGCATTCGCCCGTCCATTCATTCTTGCTTCCGTCCGTCCATGCATCCGTCTGTGTGACCGTCCATGCGCCTATCCGCCCGTCCGTGCGTGCGTCTGTTCGTCGGTCCGTCCCTGCGTTTTTCCATGCATCCGCCCCTGCGTCCGTTCATGCGTCCATGCGTGCATCTGTCTGTGTGTTCGTTCGTCCATCTATTCAACACTCCAAGTACCACCATCTCGCATCTTTTCATCATGCATTCCCCATATAGAAGCACCGCCATCCAGCGGACATTCCAAGGACTAAACGAGAGGTGGCACACGCACACTTTCTTACGGCTTGCGCTTCTTGTCTACTTCCCACCTTTAACCACCTCGAGTTCATGGCATATACTAGTTCACTGTATTCATGGCACTGCGGCCCAACGCTCACTAAACCTTTCTAAAACCAAGGAGGTTACGCCCAGCGAGTATAACGTAGCAACCTTTTCCAGTCAGATAGTGCTCAATGTACACGCCAATGGCTGCTAATGGGAAATGAGAGACAGGAGAATTCGGCTTTTACTTTCTTACGGCTTGCGTTTCGTATCTACTTCCCACCTTCAACCACCTCGAGTTCATGGTATATACTAGTTCATTGTATTCATGGCACTGCGACTCAACGCTCGCTAAACCTTTCTAAAACTAAGGAGGTTACACACAGTGAGTATAACGTAGCAACCCTTTCTTGTCAGATAGCGCTCAATGTACACGCCAATGGCTGCTAATGGGGATCGCAGCGTGCGCGTTAACTAAAAGCCGAATGCTCCTGTCTCGCATTCCCCTTTAGCAGCCATTGGTATGCACATTGAGCACTATCGTTTATTGTTCAACGACGAAGATAAGAAATATCTCACAGGAACCACCTTGGAGGGCAAAATGTTATGCTTGTTACACACTACGACGGCTACTAGGGACGAACAAGTGCCGCCGTAAGGAGCTTCACCCCGAAATATCTACGAGTTTATTTCCGCTATTCAGGCGCGTCACCGAACAGCCGTAAAGTGTTTAGACTGGTTCGCTCGCCAGAACGACGGCGAAAACAAGAGCAGACGCAACAGCTCCGTGCTTTACGAAAGAAGACCCCAGCCAACGCTATAGAGTAGCGTTGTGAATTGCTACGAACGTTAAAGACTTCGTTTTGCTATTTTCCGCTGGTTTCGCGAAGCAAAACGGCGAGGTATACTGGACATGGGCTGTTGTGTTGGGTAAGCGAATCAATCGCGTTGTCTACAGCCATTCGCATGAGAAAGAGTGATAATGTAGGTCTCCTGGTAGGTATTGTTTTGAGTAGCTTTGATATCAAGAAGACCGGTCGTAGCTTTGATTATGAAGCTTAACTTAGCATCTGACCATGGCGTGCACCGTGCAGGAATAGACAGGTGACGCGCACGATAAAAATCGCACACGCCACAACTGCCGATAACCTGAAGCTCCACAGCATTACGCCTGAGAGCTTTCAAGGCTCCAAGTTCCGGCTTTATCTACGAAATGTGAACATCCACGCCATACAGGTACATCGCAAAATGATCACGACCACAATAAGTTTTTTTTTTGTTGCCTTTGGTCTCTGCGATTGCAGGAGCTATCTCGGAGGCCTCGGTTCTGAATTTCGTTGTACACCGAGAAAGTGGACACGCATGCATCCCCGTTTGCAGTCTATACAAATGGATGACAACCGCCAACAGAACATTCTAGCATGTGCAATGAAACAGTTCAACGCATAGGAAGCGAGATATCGATAGAGAATGCAACTGCCATGGCGAAAATTGCCAGAGCTATTTGTGCTGAATAAAGTGAACTTCGTACCACTGATCGTGAGATAGATTGCCCGTGTTGCGCGTCGTCGCTTCGGCGTCATGTGTATGGCCAAGACGAGCGCGTTTAGACGTTACAGAACAAACGTCGCAGTGCTTGCCTGTCTCTCGATGTCATGCGATGCTCCCTTGCACTTGAAGTGCCAGTTGCAGTACGCCAAATGAACTGAAATATTTTCCGCGTCGTAACCACAGTTTGTTTTCATTAGCTTCCTACTTATCTCAAGTGAGGTTAGGTTGAAGGAACAAGCTTGCCAGGTCTTCAATTTTCAGGAAACCGCGCCACAAGGCCAACGAAAGTGGAGGGCCTATGCACGTTCGCTTGCGGACGGCTCTCTTTGCACTACCCATTTATTACCAGGGCCTCAATGGGGGCCCTGATGGCGGCGTTTTTCGCAGCGCCGCTTGGGAAGAGACTGACCCATATTAGGTGCCACCGGCGCGACCAGCGTCTGTCGGCGCTTCCCAATGCAGGGATGCCGAGTGCTCTCATACGCGCATGCGTCAGAGCAACGCTAGTGCATCGCGTGCCTGCGAGTGCATGACAGGCAGATTGGCGCCAGGCGTGGCATCACCGGCGGGACGTGACGAAAGGAACGACGGTGCGCAGGCACGCCGGGTCACGTCGAAGTGTATTGGCGCCTTAAATGTGACATGTAGTCGTGTTCTTACATCACGCGAATCTCACGATTATAATGTTTACACCATTCACATACCTTCATCATCCGATCACGTGACGTAATACCGAATTTGGCACATGTGAGGCTAGCGAAATGGCCGCGAGTGCACCATGAGCGTAGCATGTAGTCATGTTGTTACATGACACGCATCTCATGATTTTAATGTTTCACCAGTCACATATCTTCTTCATCCATTGGCGTCCCGTAATACCAAATTTGGTATGAGGGAAGCTAGCGAAACAGCCGTGAGGGCATCATGAGCGTCGCACGTAGTCATGTTGTTACATGACACGCATCTCATACTTATGATGTTTGCACCAGTCACATACCTTCATCATCCATTGGCGTCTTATAATACCAAAGTTGGTATGAGTGAAGCTAGCGAAACGGCCACGAGCACATTATGAGCGTGGCATGTCGTCATGTTGTTACATGACACGCATCTCATGTTTATCATGTCAGAGGCTGTCGCTTCTTTTTACCATGCAGTCATGTCATACCATACCAGTTTTGCAACTTGTCATGGGACTGAAACCACCACAAGAGCAGCAAAACTATGAAGTGTAAATTATGACAATCATGACACACACGTCATGATTTTATTGTTATGACTAGTCACTTATGCTCGTCATACAGTCATGTTATGGTATACTAAGCTTCGCATTGATACCATCATCGAAACGGCCAGGAGCAATAAAAGTCGTGAGCAACTACATAGATAGATAGATAGATAGATAGATAGATAGATAGATAGATCGGGAGATAGATACGCTCAAATTCCCCGAAGTTCACTAAAAATGCTTCACTTTAAAAGCGGAAGTCTACGGTTGTTAGAACAGTGCCGGTAGCCATTACACACAAGACAACCAATTGAATCGCGTCTTTGCACGATGGTGGTTTCTATACGGCACCACGCTTCGAAATTGGGGGAATTCTCGAAATGACGTTTTACAAGCGTGGTTCGCAGCACCGCCATCGGTTGCACACCAGTCCAATAGTCAGTTGCAGCCGAAGAGTAAAATGAGCTCGGCCATAGGGATCACCGTCCCACCCAGACAGAATTTTTTTTAACCCAATTTGTTACGTGACGCCAGGACCGTTCACGTATTTCAGGCATGTGACTTGACCATATAGGCACGTTCATTTCGATAGTTTTCTGTCAAAAAACGTTACTTCCTGGCAAATTCTATAGAAAATTGTGACTTCACCGCTTAGCAAAACATAACATTTTAAGAAGAACGATGAATTCTAATTCATAATGTGTGTAGTATTTGCAAAATCAGTCAAAACTTGCTTATGGTTCGAGCTTAAATGGCCAATCATTTTCTGTTGCACTGGTGAATGACAGGAGCACTGCTGTAGGGGGGGGGGCGTATTCATTTTTCGGTTGTAATCCACCATATACAAGGACAGAATTATTGTAGGCGCGTTGCTTTTAAAGGCACCGTACTAGTAATCAACCAAGGCACATTAGAAATACTGATATATTGTTAAATTTAATGCTCTGATTTAGTAATGCTTGAAGTTTGAAAGACATAGCGCAGACGAAAACGTGCTGCGTTTTCGAAAACAGACGTCGTCCCGCCGCAGTGGTCTAGTGGCTAAGGTACTCGGCTGCTGACCCAGAGGTGGCGGGATCGAATCCCGGCTGCGGCGGCTGCATTTCTGATGAAGGTGGAAACGCAGTAGGAACATGTGCTCAAATTTGGGTGTACGTTAAAGAACCCTGGGTCGTCGAAATTTCCAGGACCCTTCAATACGGTGTCTCTCATAATTATATGGTGGTTTTGGACGTTAAACGTCACATATCAATTGAAAAACAGATGTAATTCTATGACCATTCCGTTAACCCAAGAGCTGTCCTTATTCCGATCCCATTTCATTCCACGGTCACAAAAATATTGAATTATTCCGTAGTCAATCCGCAACACTGCTTCCCGGAAAGAAGAATGCTGCGCATGCATTTGTCTCGGTCTATTTACTAACGTCATAGCTTTGTTACTCCACGTGGTATGGCCATGACGTGATGACTGATGAGTAGATTTCGTACCGAGAGGCCGAAATCGTGAATTGCAACGTGTAAACACAGTAATAATCGTTTACTAAGGACGCTATCAAGATTTCAAGTTTGTGTGTTCTAGGTGCAGGTTACGATGATAATGCTCCTAGAATGATTAACACCACCCCACTAAGGTGGATGGATTAGCCAAGAGTCAAGCTGAACGTATCGTATAAAATTGTAATGTTGGAATAGACGCTAGAGAATCAATTAAAGGATGAGTTATTTCTAATGATTCACAATTTAGGCCTAAAGCACGTTGCACGACCTTCCAAAAGTCCACTGAAGAGAAAGAAAAGGAAGAAGACAACCTTACGTTTGACTTCATTGTACAGAATTATCCTTATGAAAGCAAATTACTAACAAATGAATCTATATTTTGATCCAGAGTTAAACACGTGTATAACGTTTCTGTTTATGCTTTTTGAACAGCGTGTTTCTTTAATTGTTTATTTTTTTGATAAAACAAAACACTGAATTTTGCACATTTCAGTGAGTATCAAAATTTCATAAAACTTTGTTATTTTTTGATTCCATACCTTCAATTACTCTGGAATTCCATAGGATTTTATAAGACCACTGAATCTTGCCTATCCCCCACCGTGGGTACGGTGCACAAACAAAGGGGAACATGAACTAGCAACTGCGCCACTTTGCCTTACATCAACGAGCCAACAACAATGGGAGGAAACAATAAGTTTCCAAGAAATCTCAGCGTCTGTAGGGCTGAAGAAACGGAGAGGCATCACTCTGAAGCGGGAAAGATTAGTTTGCTTGTAATGGTACTGGTGGTAGCGGCCTCCCTGGCTGTGCTTACCGTCATCCTCATAGCGTTCGTCCTCCGGTCTACGACAGCCAGCGCCATGAAGAACGACAATGACGGAGACGACCCGGCTGGGTCTCAAAGCTTCTGCTGCATAGACGACGCTGCGCAAGTGGCGTCCGCGCTGAATACCAGCGGTGACTTCTGTGGAGACTTCTACGGGTACGTCTGTTCCAGACACGAGGACCCCAACTCTAACTACATGTCACCCGTGTTCTGAATCTTCATGAAGTGGAGGTTGGTGCGAATGCTTCGACTCTCAACGAGGCAGAGCGATGTCGGGGCTCTGATGGCCACCCTGCGTTCGGGAATGGTCGCGAAACGAGCGGCGCGCGAGGTTTTGGCAGCCGCCGTCCTGAACATGACGGCAGCGATTGCGACCTGGGCTAAAGCTGTTCTTTCCACCACGGACCCTGCCACAATTATTCGCTTCTTCGCGGAGGCCAGTCTGAGGTACGGGCTCCCATCAGGCGTCGCTTTCGTCCCCACCTCACCGGCATCTGAGGATTCTCCGTCCGAGCTGAGCCTGCTGAGAAACGCAGACTGCGATACAATCCTAGCGTCACGGAACTTGACAGCCGCTACTGTCGTCAAGGCTTTCGGGGAAATTCGGAACACAACAGTAGAAGCAGAACAAGTTGTAGTTTTCAGCAAGGCTCTGTCTAAACTTAGAAGCCAGGAAGACACGGAGAACTTAGTGCAGAGCCTGAAGGACTCGCCATTTTCCGTGTTACCCAACAAAGTTTGGAATGAAATCGTTTCAGAATTCGTGTCTCCCGCGTATCCGAACATGAGCACTGTACGCCAGGCTAAAGGTGACAGGCTGAACGACGTGCTTGGTGCAATGACAAATGCAGCGAATCGGCAAGTTACTGCCGCATACACCGTAGCGTGCACGTCCATAAATTCCTACGAGGAAATGCGAGCCGTGATGGAGAACGACCACTCTGGCGTCTTCCTGCCATCCTGCGACGAGCTTGGTCTATGCGAGCTAGAGGAGTCTTCAAAGCTGAAGTCATATAAGCGCAGAAGGCGGACGACAATAATCGCGACTTCTTCTTTTACGTTGTCGACGATGTAGCTGCGAGAGCTCTGGATTCTTCAACGCTGGGACTTTTTTCAAGTGGCGACAAAAATTAGTAATTCGATACCTTAAGGGGATGAAGGTGATGTTACCGAAAGAGATAGCGGTTTCTGACCTCGGCGTTCCCAAGTTTAACGTTTCATATTCATTCGCTGAAAATCTGCTACTAGCTCGATCCTACGCATACGACCTGAAGAAAGCCCGAGTGGCTAAAGGTATCTCCATCACTTCTAATTTCTTCAAACCTGAAATTGTCAGGCGGGACAATGTCGTATTCGTTCCTTCTGATCTCTACATGTTGCTGAAAGTAAACTCGAGCGCGAGCATGTCCGTCAATGTTCTCGCCATTGGCGTAGGCATGGCTAGGGAGGTGTGGTCGTTTTTGCTTGAGAAGACTACCTGGTCGCAGGAGACGCTTACTAATATCGAAGCTTTGAGCTCGTGTCTTCGCAGAAGTGAGCCTTCAAACGGCAGTGAAGAGAATGACCATATTTGGCTCAAGGCAATCAGCCTCTCGCTGGGCTTTGCTTCAGTCATCGACCCCGAGTGCCAGGAAGGCTGGAGCAACACCCACACTGTGGGCAAGGTGACAATGACTGAGGGACAACTTTGTTATCTAATGTGGGTGTACAACCATTGTGACTCATTCCTGAGGTTTTTGCCTGAACAAGACATCAACCGAGCCATAAGGATAAGGAATTCTCCCACGTTCGTAAAGACATTCGGGTGCCGTGATGACACTATCTCGGGTCCAAAGACTACCTGCTCCAATCTATGAGGCAAGGTAGAATGTTAGCTTTATTGTTATTGATGGCTTCCTACTCAATGTACATTAAATATAACACTTGCGTTGCCATATACAAGATGCTGATATTGTCCTTGTGGCGGATGCGCTTTAGTGCGCCCAACTCCGGGTGTTGTCTTCACATGAGATGTATTTTATTTTAACGAAAACTAACAGACAATGATGCCAAGAGAAGTATAGTGATTCCACACTTGCCTCTAGCCATTGCGGTGACTGTGGAACACTCGTTTTTCCTGTTGGGGTCACGTAGCACATGAACAAGTTAGGAGCTAGCAGCTGTCCGGTAATGCCTCACATAATACCTGGATGCATCAAGTCTGCCAGAGCGAGACCGTCGCTATGAGAATCTGTGTCTAGGCCTGTTGGTACATATTCGAAGAAAAGGAGAAACCAGCTTGGGGACGCGTACACAAGAAGAGAAGACACACACACGCTAAAAGGTGTGTGTCGTGTGTCTGTCGTCTTCTCTTCTTGTGCACGCGTCCACAAAGCTGGTTTCTCCGTTTCTTCAAGTACATTTGCTATGAATGAAGGAAACAAAGTGTAAATTTATGAAGTAGTTTTTTTGTAATACACTATATTTAGTTCTCCAATGAAAGTATACCCGTAGTATAACCTTGAAATGAAGCCTGATCCATCGAAATGTTTCTACTATACCACACATTGTCATGCAGTCAGCTTAGTAAATGCGTTAACGATGCGAGCGAGAAAAACCGAAATATGCCGCAAGATGCCTCGCTGTATATACGCGTGGAATGACACGAACGTGCGGAAGCTTCACCGGCGATGTCAGGATAAGTTATCGTCGAGTGTAGTTGCATCTGTCAGCGCTGAAATTCCCAGCCGAATTCGCATTGATTCAGTTGGGCCCAGTGTATTACTCTGATGAAGTGCTGTGTGTGTTGTCTACCAAAATTCTATTGTATAAGTTCTGGCTTCCAACAAAAGCGAATTATTTTGCTGCGGGGTAATAGTTTACTTAAATATTTGCGAAGTTTTTTTTTGTATCAAAACTTATTCTCATATGTTTTTTTGTTTGTTTGTGAAAGTAGAATGGGTAACGGAAAGTTTCAAGCACTGTTGAATCGCGAAACAAATAACGTGTATGCTTTATATAGAAAGGCTAGCTGCCGTCTTACTTATAGTTGACTGCGTGTTAAAGATTACCAGATGATCTAACTTTTCAGAGCCCTCAACTACGGCGTCTTGTATAATGATATCGTGCGTCCATCCGTGCATCTGTCCATACATCCGTCGGTCCGTGCGCACCTGCTAAGTGAGTCATTGAACCAGGCGGTCACGTACCAAGAGACAAGCATGTACAGGCCTATGGCGTTACGAGCTTCACCCCTCAGAAAATATCACGTGCGCGGGGGGGGGGGGGGGGGGGCTTTGCTTCCCGTCTCCCATGGAGCAGCCCAAAAGAGGCCCGATCCTCCCTTGCTCCCCCGCCTCCCCGTACACTCCGTGTATGTATAAACAACAGAACTGCGCACGCCATGAAGAGCCCTGTGTTAGCGCACAACGTTCGTTCACAAAAAAACAGGGCAAAATAGCGTTTTTTATTCGAGGTTCGTGGAATCGGTAATTATGGGAACTCGAAGCACATTACGAAAGAAGTTCTTCTCGTCCGGATGGTTTGATGCCCAGCTGATCACGCGCACACCATGGCTACGCCAGGTGCGCACGTACTCGGCGCTCAGTGCGTTGGAGCTAACCACGACAGCCGACACACCGGTGACGTAAGGCAACAGGCCGACGTGCAGGACCTTCTCGTAAAGCCAGTCGGCGACGGTGGCCATCAAGGTAGTGGCGAGTGACTCGAAGCGCCGGAGCGTTCTTTTCGTGTCCTCGTAAGCCAGAAGCCCGGGCCTCCAAGTAAGCGCCGTCACGATTCGCGGATTTAGAGCACGCAGGTCGTACACAATGTCAGGGTAGACAGAGGTGACCAGGGCCCGCATATATAGCTCGGGTCTTTCGTGGAAAATCTGGTCGATGACACCTACAATGCGACTATCGTGCTTTTTGACGTCTATGATGATTCGCATGCCTAGGCGAAGGCACTCCTCGACACCTTCTTCGAGATTGGGTACGCGCTCACCCCGGAAGCGCTGCGCGAAGCGGTGTCCATGTGCGGCATCCAGTTGACGGAGATCATCGAACCTAATTTCAGACAGTGGGCCTCTGCCGTTGGTGGTGCGCTCGAGGGTTTCGCCGTGGAAAATGACTGCGATGTTGTCCCACGTGAAGGATAGCTCAAATACGACTCCGAAGGCGCCTTGTTTCTTCGCCTCGCGGAACGCTGCCAAGGTGTTTTCTGGTGCATCGATGGCGCCGCCCCGATCTAAGAAGATAGGTGGCAGCCTCGAACCATCGTCGTGCTTCACTCCGAGAATCACTTCCGAGGCGACGTCATCGTCGATCTGCGGTATGGAAAGCCGCCTAATTGCGGAGGTGGCTACGGCGGCGACGATTATGGCGAGGAGCAGGTACGCCATGACGCATTTGCGCAGGATATGTTCCCCACAAAAGACGTCGAAATACGCCTGCGATGCTCGTCAATGGCTTCTAGAAAGCAGAGTGGGCTCGGTTCTTTCACCGTTAGCCGTGGCTTACACCTTCAGTAGATTCGAGGCCAATATCGGCTCTTCTCGCTTGACGGAGTAGGGATATCAATTGCAAATGATGATGATGGTGGTGACCTCATATGGATGGTTCTCACCCACAGAGAGCAATGGCCCAAAAACTGGGTGGCAGAATGTATAATGTAATGAAACTAAAGGTATTCCTAAAAATTAGTTTAGAAATAAAACTTAGAATCAATAGAAATGCTTGCTGAGCAAGCTGTCAAACCATCTTCGTTTCCTGGTAGAAATAACTGCGAATTACAAACTAAGAATCTGAATAAGTGAGGATAGACTAATATGGTAATCTGTCTGTTGCTTTGATGTAGTTAAACGCCGTATATAAAGCATTCATCCCTGCGTCAATAAGCTACAGAAGTGCGAAAAGTGATAAAATTACTGCAAAATTTACTGCTAATCCTAGCTTCAGCAATGGTGCTTCTAGAAATCTTTTCTTCTGATAAGAATCGGGGTGACCAAAAAA